>NC_083286.1:4310526-4488026 GCF_963506605.1 Zootoca vivipara
ACAAATATTGTGCAAAATTAGAAAGGGATGATCAGTAACAGTGCTGCATAGTTTGTGACTGCTGCCTGGTCCCAGCCAGTTTTTCCACAATGAACAAATACCCTTCTGAAACACTGCCTTTTAAAGGAGGTTATATTGTGCTGTTTTATGATATGACTGTTCTCCGCTGCATTCATAATCGTATTTGTCTCAAGTAAGAGCAATGTTTGCAAGAGTTCTCTGGAGCTTTCCCCCATTGTAAGAACTTTTGTTTGGCACTTCCAGTCACATTCTTTTTAGAACAATGGTGTGGTATCTTGCAGAAGCTGTCCTTTTCAAGATCCTGACTGGCCCAGGCCAAATGTGAATGAGCAATTAGTAGCCATCATTCTTTGGAAATTCTCTGCTTTTGTTTGTGGAAGAATGAATACTAATAATAATCAGGACATATTTTATGCTCAGGATTAGTTGTGGAAAGTTTGTAAGCAAATGGCCGTCAGCTTGAAGAAACAGTGCATAATCTTCCCTTCTGAATTCATTTTGGAATTCAAAGAGACAAAAAAAAATCCTTCCCATAGTATTAATTATGACAACCTATTATCTGTGTAGATTTCTATTGCTATGGCCATATCCCAGGGACCATCATGGCCTTGATCTATCCCTGTGGGCAATGGTGGATCTTGGGGTCTCAAATTTCAGCGGCACCCTGCACAACACCAAAATTCAGCGCCCCTCCACCTGTCACACTTCATTCTAAATCATAGTTGTGGCATCCCCGGATGAGGTCAATGATGTCTTTTCACCATCTTATGGGTGCCCTACCTCCCAGCTGAGAAGGATCCCCATAATTTCCCTCACTCTTATGGATTCAAATATTGCAAGTACAGTAACAGAAGATGGCACAGGAAATGATCCCACAATGCGGGACTGAAATAAATTCTATGAACTGGCTTAAAATGTGGGTAAAAAGGAACTGCGAGATAAGAGTGAGAAATAAAGCCAAATGACGGGAGGGAGGGAAGTCCCAGCTTGGCAGAACGAAACGAACTGAGATGGGTGAACATAAGATGAATTGTATAAAAAAAATTGTTATTGTTTTGTTTGTTTATTTGGAAAATTTAATAAAAATTTTTTGAAAAAAAGAAGAAAGTAATGGAAAGTGGATTAATCCAGTCCAACAGGTCCGCGGAGTACTTAAACTGAAAGTACTCAAACCAAAGTGTACTTAAACCAAGGTATGACTGTAATGTCTTTTTCTGAGTTTAAGATTAAATTTAGTTGGTCATAGGGCTAATCTGAGAAGAGCCTTCTAAAATGCAATAAGAACATAAGGGTTAAGGAATCCATATTTAAGTTGCTTAAATAATCCTATTATACAAGAGTAAAGACAAATCCCTTTTCTTGTAATTACAGCTCTGCGTTTTTTGTAAACTGTGCAAATTAATAGTTTAAAAATAATGGTCAATAACACAGGATGGTTCCTATAATTCAGGGTTGGGAATAATGTTAGAAGTATGGTTTTTGTTTTCAACAACCTCCTTCTTCTTCTTGACACCCCTTATCTGTCCCTCTTTAAAAAGATATGGAGGAGGGAGAATAGTTCCACCATGAAGGTCCCACTGGCTCATTTCCCAGTGTGAATCCTACACAGGACACCAATGCAAGAGAAGGCAAGATAGTACAGTCTTGTGTTTAATGTGGTTATCTAATCAGGGGTCACTCATTAGCAACTCAGAAAGTCGGGGAATAAAGAATAGCCAGTGTTAAAGACCACAGATTTAAGACTGTAACTGAAACAATCAATCAGTTGTATGGTGCTTCATTCAAAGCACATAATTTCTTCATATGGAAGATAATGTTTTTCTGAACTTTGCTCTATAATTATCACTACATTTTGATTCAAAGTAAGATGGCAATATAGTACTTATAAGATTGCTTTTGTAATTGCATTAACAAAGCCATCAATCATCCAAACAGAAGATTTGGCCTCTTTCTAATTTCCTCTTCCCATCTGATTCTCAAACAGCACTTCTAATTTCCACAGCATATCCTAATTTCTAAGTTTTCTAGCAGACTTTGTATTCTGCAATGAAGTTTATGGTTATCCAGCCAGAGGGGAGAACACATGAATAGGAGTTTGATAGACAGCAGTATGAGAGGGAGGGAGAGATAGCAAGGGGGGATTGATCAGGAACTGGACAAGAAGGATTTTACATCAATTGCATCACCTATGTGAGTAGGACAGTGTAGGATGTTGTAGACTATAGGTATCCATCATCTACTAGGAGGAAATGTAGTGGTTCTTCTGCTTTTCTATCATTTCTTTATTAAGGTCATTTTCTTCAAAACCTTTCAACAGTGCTTATAATTCCACATCCATTGTGTTGCTACTGTTCTTCTCATTGGCATTTTACTAGGCTGATGACATGATTAGACCAAAGGCCTATTTAGTTCAATATCTGTGTGGCCAACTTAGCATTATGCCTGGACTTGACTTTGTGGTTTGTTTCCCGCAGACAAACCACAAATGGTTACAGCCCATGGTTTGTCCAGAGTAAGATAGATCACGAGCCCCAGGGTGAAGCGAACACAGCCGTGAGCAGGCACCAGGACCAAAGAAGTCATGCTGTAGCTTCAGTCTTCACTCACAGGACCTGTACTTTCGCTCAGTCATGCTAAGCCAAACTAAAAATCTTGATGCTGGATTTGTTATTGCTGAACTCTTTTGCATCTTTTAACATGAAAAATCAAGATCCACTATGTGTTAAAGAGTAGCCACTTTTTAAAAATGTAAAAGCCATTGTCCACTCCAGCAGTGGCGAAGCGTTATTGTCAGTAGGCAGATATGCACATACACACCTAATGTTACACACCCAATGTTTTCTCCCGTAGTCAGAGTAAGCTCAGATTTACGGTAAATGCCTTTCAGGTCCAGCATGTTTCAGGCTTAGTATATATCTTACTATGCCATGTGAGTTGGAGTTTGCTGTTGAACCCAAACTAAATGAAAGATTTGACAATGTCCAAGGCTGCTGGGTGTTCTGTATAGTGGACCCAACAAGTTTGTGGTAGCAACACAACATTTAGGTAGTGTTTAAGTGCCCAGCACAATCCTTTTAAAAGTCTTTGGAAACCCCACTTTTATCCTGCATAGCACTGTGACTTGCAAAATCATGGTCAGTCAGCTTTTTTCCATCTGCAGCTTCAGCCTCCTCCTCCTCCTCCTCTTCCTTCTCCTCCCCTTCTCCTCCCCTTCTTCTTCTTCGTCTTCTTCTTCTTCTTCTTCTTCTTCTTCTTCTTCTTCTTCTTCTTCTTCTTCTTCTTCTTCTTCTTCTTCTTCTTCTTCTTCATTTCTATACAACTCTTCCTCCAAGGATCACAGGAATTACAATATAACACAAAAATACATACCATAGTAGCAAAAGCAATAACCCTCCTCACTCCCGTGACTCAAATCTTTTGCTAGGTGTTTCCTTGCCTTCTTGAAACATCAGACCACCTGCTCTTCCACACGCTGCTGTAAAATCACATCTCCCCCCATGAAGTATTCTTCTATGAGCAGGCACTCATTTTATTTCTTATAGGGTGTACCTTGGGGTCCTTACTCCTGTCTGTGCCTTGACATTTCTGGGAGATTACAAGGAAGGCCAAATTAGATTGGCATCTCTGTGTTTCACCTTTGTCATCAGAATTAAACCCACAGTATGCAGAATGTGGTAGTGAAGTCAGTATAAATTAGTAGGGTGGGAGGGAGCATTAATATAGCCAGGTTGCTTTTTTTATGTGCTGTAGCAACAGTTGAGTGTATCATCAATATCTCTTTACCTTGCTAGCAGGGAGCTGAACAGTGTGGACTTCATGGCGCTAACTCCAGCCAAGACCGTTAACCAGGACTTTGTTCATCATTTACAGGTCTCTGCCTGGAAAATTGACACAGTGGTCTCTTCAGGATGTTGGCAGGGGCGAAACAAAGGTGAACCCTGATTGCTGGTCAGGAAGGAAGAAAGAAAGAAAGAGGAAGGGGCACTGAGGTGTAAAAAGAGGTCAAACTTCAACATCTTGGTTAATTTCTGTAACTTAACCCTATACTTCCCAAGTCTGAAAGTTGTACCATAATTCACCGCATAATTCTCACCACCACATAATTGCCACACTGTTTTTTCGGTTCAAAAATTGGTTGAGTTGCAGGGTAAATTCCTTTCCTCCTCCAGCTGCCACCCCACTCCCCTTGAGCCCCCAGGGCCGTCTTGGCCACTTCCCTGGACTTGTGGCAAACAGCCAGGAACTGCTGTGGGGCTGCTCTGCCTTGCCTGAAGAGCAGCACAAGAACAACGAGGGTCCTGCGCTGGCATCCCAGGATAGGCCACCCAAGAAGGCGAAGCAGCCATCTCCAACACCTGTCTGTGACCCCTACGTCTGCCTCTGCCCCCAGCAGAACCTTTGGGCACCTCTAGGTGCAAATCAATCATCTCCCAGAGGCCAGACAGCAGGTTGGGGTGGGAAACAAAGGACCCTTCACATGAAAGCGAAGGGAGGTGGAGGTTGGATCTGAAGCTGTGGAGCGAAGGGTTCTTTATGGGGTTTCTGAAGAAGCCCTCCTCCAGTCTCCAAATCAGCTGCCACAAAAGGGGCGGTGAACGTGAGCGAGAGGGCAGGTGTGGGCTCAGGGACCAGAAGCCGCTCACTGCCACCACCTCTGTGGTCTGGGATGAAGATGGCAAGGGAGGAGGGGCAATAATCTGAGCAGGCAGGCAGCCCCCTGGGGCAGCAACAGCTGCCAGAGGTCTGGCATGGAACATGGTGCAGGCAGGGGCCTCATATAATGGTTGCAACCCCCTTTTTTGCATCACAGATTTAGGGCAAAGTCTGTGGTGATCATGCGGTGAAATACTGTATTTTTGCCTTTCCTTATCAGAACTCAGGGCAGCTTCTGCAGGTTCTTCCATTTGTCCTCTAGCCACATTTGTTTGGCTTCAGAAATGGGACTTCATGGGCTACTTTCAGATCTTCTGGTCCTAGATGTGCATGGAATATATGTTACCATAGATAAATGAGTTGATGGTAAAATGAATGATACCTAATTCTCTGTTGCTGATTGTCTATTTGCTATGAACTTCTGCTGGAACTTGATGAAAAGTGATCTTTTTCTCAGACTGATTCAATAAGAATATAATTAGAGGTTCCAAAGAATGTAAACTTTTGTTTAAGGTAACATTAATGTTTAGCCAAGCACCCATCTTTTAAGTTAAAGGCTTTCAGAAAACTTTCATTATCCCTCTTTCTTTGTAGATTTTCAGTTTAAATCACTGTTAATTCTGTGGTGTCAAATGTAATGCTAGGATACTTTTTTTAAAAAAAACAATAATTACAGATTGATGAAATGCACTTTCAGCTGCTTAGTGTCTTAAAATCCGAAGACTTCAGCCTGTCTCTAAAGATCCTAGCATTTTATTTCCCTGAGAAATCTCAGATTTATGTTTAATTAGACAAAAGGACTTGGTCTTCTGTGCCAGCTTACATCCATCATTGACCTACTACTTTTACTCATGGGAGTTATCCATTTGTTTGGTTCAATCTAACATGTGATCATGCAGTTTATTGACTTTTGGCCACAACAACTGTGGCAGTTGGATATGAAACATATCAAATGAAAGGTTGAAAACTACACCAGTTAAACAAAATCTATGTTAGTTTCTCTTCATTGCTTCTATCCAGTATTAACTACTGCAGCTTTGTGTCTAGGGTTGCAGCCCTTTGGGTTGTAACCAGTGCTAGTCCTACTCAGAGTAGACCCATTGAAATGAATGAACCTAAGTTAGTTATGTTCATTCATTTCAACAGGTCTGTTCCAGGACCAGCATTAGATACATCCCAGTGCAGGACCAGCCCTGCTGCTCTCTGGCCTCCTTTCACTCAACTGCCCCCCCCCCGCAGTCACCTCAGGTGATGACTAAGGGAAGGGGGCTGCCAAGGGCGGCATTCTTTCTTTTGCCTCCAGCAGCAAAACGACATGGCTCAGTCTTGATCCTGTGTAGGCTTACTAGAGAGCAAAATCCACTGAATGGTATTAGGAGTAACTATAGTCAGGTTGCATGACTTTCTGTAGTTTTGCGCCTTCACTGGTTTCGCTTTTCTTATCTGCCCCTCCCACCTCACTACATGTGTTGTATTTTAAAATACCAGTCAATGCCCCCCCATCACTTTTGTTGCATCCTGTGCTCAGAGGTCTGTTCCTCTTGATATCAACTTTGCTTCCTCTTTGTCTGTTCCTCTTGATATCAACTTTGCTTCCTCTTTGTCTTTAGGGACGTGGGTAGTGCTGTGGGTTAAACCACTGAGCCTAGGGCTTGCCGATCAGAAGGTCGGCGGTTCGAATCCCCACAATGGGGTGAGCTCCCGTTGCTAGGTCCCAGCTCCTGCCAACCTAGCAGTTCGAAAGAACGTCAAAGTGCAAGTAGATAAATAGGAACCGCTACAGTGGGAAGGTAAATGGCATTTCCGTGTCCTGCTCTGGTTCGCCAGAAGCGGCTTTGTCTGGCTGGCCACATGACCTGGAAGCTGTATGCTGGCTCCCTCGGCCAATAATGCGAGATGAGTGCCGCAACCCCAGTCGGTCACGACTGAACCTAATGTTCAGGGTTACCTTTACCTTTACCTTGTATTTATTTAAGCAGCTTCTTAATCTTCCATTTTCTACTGTCCTTTAATTTCTGTGATATTTTCTGGGTCAGAGGTAGAATAATGGTTAGAGTGTCTGACTAGGACCAGAAGTGCCAAGTTCAGCTCTCCCTTCAACTGTGAAGCCGAGCGACCTTGAGCCACTCACTACCTGTTCGCTGTGTACACAAACTATGTATGCTTCCTTGAGTGGCTTGGAGGAAAAGCAGAACATAAATGTAATCTAGTGGTACCTCGGTTTGCAACCACAATTGGTTCCGGGGAGCTAGTCGCTCCCCGAGGCACGCTTCGGTGTGTGCGCGAAGCGCCGATAGAACGCTACTACGCACGTGCTGCGCAGATCGCTTCTGCGCATCTGAGCACTGCGGAACCCGTATGTAAACACTTCCGGGTCTGCAGTAGTCGGAAACCAAAGCGGTCGCTCCCCGAGGTTGTCACAAACTGAGGTACCACTGTAATAAACTTATCACATCAGTTGTTATTCCTTTTTACTTACTTACCTTCCTCTTTCCCTGTCTGTAATTTATAGATTGTAAGCTTGCAGTAAGAGCCTGAATGTTGTTCAGCCATTGATAATTAGAATGATTTTGTAACTAAAATGTTTTTGTAACTAAAATGTTTATGATTTTAGCAGATATAAAACAGAATAGATGATGATGATGATGATGATGATGATGATGATGATGATGATAATAATTTTATTTATACCCCGCACTTCCCACTCAGGGCGGCTAACAGCAAAAATATCAACGCAAGTATAAAAGAAACAATTCAATTAAAATGCAGATTAATACAATGTTAAAATTCAATTTTAAAATTAAAAATCTACAGATAAGATAAAACCATTATAAGATAAAACCTTAAAACCTTAGGGGAGGGTAACCCCGGGGTCAGACTGTGTCAGTCCAAAGACCAAGCGGAACAGCTCTGACTTGCAGGCCCTACGGAAAGATGACAAATCCTGCAGGGCCCTAGTCTCCTGGGACAGAGCGTTCCACCAGGTCCTGAGAGGTCCCAGCATAATGTGTAAAGTGGCCATATAAAGTGTGTAAATGTGTAAAGTGGCCATACTGGTATATATATATATATTTAGAGAGAGAGAACAACCTAGGCCAAAGATAGGTAACACGATTCCCTTCAGTTGTTTTGGACTACAGCCAACATTATCCATGTCTATTGGCTATGATGGCTGGGGCTGATTCGATTTGTAGCTCATAGTATCTGGACAGCCCCAAGTTGGCTACCCTTGACCTAGACTGGCCCTGGACTGGACATGCCAATGACACAACAGAACTCCTAGTGAATAAACATTCCACAGATTATCTGTGACACAGATTTTAAAAATGCAGAATTTAGTTTTTCATTTGAATTTATGTGTACTTTCACTATTCTAGGAGCTTCTGAGAAATGCAGACAGAAGGCTCTGAAGCTGGATCCTGATCATGCGTATGAAGAAAGTCTCTTAGATACATGGGAGTTCCCAAACACACTCTGAAATGCTGAGAAGGAAACTTCGTCACTGTCATAACCTACGCTTCAAGTTTCTGCTGGTGTTGATTTTTACAGCAGGCACCTTGTCCCTTATCAAAATCCACCAGAAGCCAAGATACATCAATTATGGGCGTCTGGAGCTAACTGATGAATACCCAAATAGTAACATCAACTGCTCCAAGATATTGCAGGGAGATCCAGAGGAAATTCAGAAAGTGAAGTTGGAGCTCTTAACTGTTTCCTTTAAAAAGAGCCCGAAACTAACTCCAAATGATTACATCAACATGACAACAGACTGCAACGCCTTTATTAAGAGGCGAAAGTATATTATGCAGCCTCTGAGCAAAGAAGAGGCTGAGTTTCCCATAGCATATTCAATAGTAATTTATCACAAAATTAATATGTTTGATAGACTTCTGAGATCAATTTACGCTCCACAAAACTATTATTGCATTCATGTTGATAAGAAGTCCCCCGAGTCTTTCTTGGCTGCAGTGAAGGGGATTGCTTCATGTTTTGACAATGTCTTTGTGGCCAGCCAGCTGGAGAGTGTAGTATATGCTTCGTGGAGTAGAGTGCAAGCAGACCTCAACTGCATGAAGGATCTCTACAGGAGGAGTGCAAGCTGGAAATACCTGATCAATCTTTGTGGTATGGATTTTCCTATCAAGACTAACCAAGAAATAGTAGAGAAACTAAAAGCTCTCAAGGGTGAAAACAGTTTGGAAACCGAGAAAATGCCTTCAAACAAGGAGACACGATGGAAGAAGCATTATGAAGTTGTTGATGGCAAAGTGAAGAATATGGGGATAGACAAACAACGCTCACCTCTCAATACACCAATTTTCTCTGGCAGTGCTTACTTTGTTGTTAGCCGGAGGTTTGTTGAATATGTCCTAGAGAACAACAAAATCCTTGAATTTATAGAATGGGCCAAAGATACTTACAGTCCCGATGAATACTTGTGGGCTACTATTCAGCGAATTCCCGAGGTTCCAGGTGCAGTCTCTGCCAGCGACAAATATGATGTCTCTGACATGAATGCTCTTGCCAGGTTTGTTAAGTGGCATTACTTTGAGGGGGATGTGTCCCTGGGTGCCCCGTACCCACCTTGTAATGGAATTCATATCCGCTCTGTGTGTGTCTTCGGAGTGGGAGACTTGAACTGGATGCTACGAAAACACCACTTCTTTGCCAACAAGTTTGACACAGACTTTGACCCCTTTGCAGTTCACTGCTTGGAGGAGTATTTAAGAGACAAAGCACTGTATCAGCACAGCCATTAAAGTGCAACCATCTGCATGGTACAAACCCTTTCCCTCTGATAAGGATGTCAAAAATATAAGAGGTTAAGTGTGCGGTGCACCTTTTCCCTCTCTTCCATCTGCCTTGCTGGTCTTTTTTAACAAGCCTTGTAGGGTGTTTACTAGCTGATTATGTTGTCCTATGTACTTTGTCTTGCTTTTCTGCTGTTCCCAAAGGATTCCCATCATATGCATTCTGTTGTAATAGACAACAACAGAACATTTGGTATGGTTATTGGAAACAAAGAGCTCAGGTTTTCAACATTAGCACTTCATAACAGTTAACCTGAACTAAAGCTTCTCCTGCCTTTAAGAATCTTATTGAGACAGTGTTCTCAATTTTTTGGTGCAGCTACAAAGGGCATCAATTATGAAGCAATGGCAATAGGAAGGGAGGGAGGGAGGGGCCAGGAGCGAGGAGGCATCATAGGATAGAACATGGGTTGTCTAGCATAGCAGGACTATACTTACAAATAAAAAGGGAATTGAGAAATGCCAAAGCCACAACTTTGCAGAGTTCACATTTACAGTTTGCTCAAGTATCTCTAGAGCCAAATAATTTAATCCTGCTTTTGTTGAAAATCCATGAAGCTTTTTAAAACGGTGCCAACGGCTTTGTATTTAGCATACTTCATAGAAACCGCAAAATGTATTTTTATGCATAAATTTTAATAGTGGGCTGTATTCTTAACACATTTTGTAGTTGTTCAAGAGTGATGTAGCAAAAGCCTACTGCCTAAAATATTCTCAGGGAAATATTAATGTGCCTTGTTGTGTTAGTATAAATGCTTCATTGTATACAATATATTCTATTTGTTGCTTGATACACTCTTGGAATATTTCATGCAAGTGAAATTGTATATTAATATTAGTCCTGACTTTCTGAACACCTTAAATATAAATTAAACAGTTTTCTTCAATGGCATGAGTGTGAAATGCAGGACATGACATTCAAAATTGTTGCTGGTGTAACCTATTTTCTTTTTTCTTTCCTTTTTTCAAAAACTTCTGCGAGGTCAGTGAGGCATATGTTGGCATGGTATGATTTACATAGGCCCACTTCTCAAATTTGGTGTGAGAATCTTAGGCAGGGTTTGATGCCCTTGTCTTCTCCAATATGGATTGCATTTCCTACAGCCTGAAGCCCTTCCCAGAACTAATACCATTCTAAAGCCTCTGGGAATCTTTCCCTAAGCCTTTGGGGAATCGCTTTAAAGATGTGCATGTGATTCAGAGGGGACGTAAATGCCCTACTGAAGATTCAGGTGTTCCCAAGTGGCCTTGCTCCATAACACTTGATCCGTACTATGTATAATTCTGTAACAGTAATATTTCGGCACTGCTCTTTTATATCCGCTATGGTATAAAAAAAATTAGCAATCTTCTATGGAAGACAAAAGGAGAAAGCCAATTATAGTTTAGAATGGGATCTAGAAACCTACCAGCATCCATATTATTTTCTCAAAGAGGAGGTATGGTCACATTTTGCTGACTCTAGTCCCCAGTTGAGTGGCCAGGATGCCAGGCTGTTTGCAGAATCAACCTCAGGCACAGATGTCGGTTCCTTTGGGGATTCTTGCTCTGCCTTCCTCTTTATACGAACTCTGCTCATTTTGAACCGGTTACAAATAACCTGCATTTGCATCTGTTTCCCCCAGTGCCTTTTGCTCAGCTGCTATTTTTAAGGAGTTTTGCCTCAGACCAGCCAACAGTTCCCATTGCCAACCATTCAGCCATGTGAGCAGGGGGCTGATAGAAGCTGGAGGGCTTAGGTTTGGAAAGGCTGCTGCAGACCATGACATCTCTACAACCACCTCACTACTATTTTCTTGTTCTTCCTGCCTGTGAATGAACTTCAGACCTAATATTTTGGGTGTGTGAGCTCTTAAACCTGGTAATGACCCCTCCATCTCTGGATGCTGACATCACAATACAGTTTGTTGTTAATTTAAGGTGTTTGTGTTGAAATGTCTTGCTTATCTTGTTCCTAAGAAGCTACCTATACTCCAAATATGTGTCATACATATGCACACAGGACCAGATTATCTTGTATTATGGCTCTGATGCAAGTCATCCTATGTATCTGAACTGGTGTCCTTTATAATGTTACTCAACTTCTTTTGAAGGGTAATGTGTTCGTAAACATATTTAACAGTGCAATAAATGAAGGGGAAATGTGTAGGAATTTATTTTGATGCTGTATGTAACCTTATAGTTGAAAGTCTCAGGATGATTACAAATGACATTTCTATTTTATTAGTGACTAGCTGGCCCGGCCACGCGTTGCTGTGGGTTTTTGTGTTAAATGGAACTTTTCTGTTAAATGGACCTTCAGAGTCTCCCTTTAGAGTCCCTTCACCTGCTCTGTCCCAACCCTGACTCCCCTACTGTAAGTTTCAAAAATAAGACCCATGCATGTTCCTGAAAATGTCCCCCCCCCTGCTTTGGCTAACTCAGGGTCCTACCTCCCCCCCCCATGGCTATGTGTTCCTCCTCCCTTTGTTGTGCCTCATCCCTGGGATTCCCCCACCCTGTGAAAGGCCCATATTATGTTGTTTTTGCCTGTTGCCTACTGGGCAATGTTGCGGCCTACTCAGTTTTCCCTGTCCCAACCCCCCCCCACTGCTTTGGCTAACTCAGGGTCCTACCTCCCCCCCCCCATGGCTATGTGTTCCTCCTCCCTTTGTTGTGCCTCATCCCTGGGATTCCCCCACCCTGTGAAAGGCCCATATTATGTTGTTTTTGCCTGTTGCCTACTGGGCAATGCTGTGGCCTACTCAGTTTTTGCTGTCCCAACCCACCCCCCACTGCTTTGGCTGACTCAGGGTCCTCCCCCCCCCAATGGCTATGTGTTTTCCCCCTCCCTTTGTTGTGCCTCATCCCTTCCCCCCCCCCATTGTGAAAGGCCCTACTCTGTTTGTTTTTCCCTGCTTGGCAATGCTGAGGCCTATTGGAAAAGCTGGGCCTTGTTGCTGCAAAAGGACTGTTTTCAGTTGGTTGCTGTGGAATTTTGTGATGTCATCTGGCGGTGCAGCTTTGGAGGCAGCAGCATGCGATCTGCCTTTCTATTGGATGCTGCTGGAGTCTTCAGAGCTTCTGGTGGTGACGACTAATTTGGGCACCACTTTTTGTGTTTAATCATTATTTTAGGTGTGAAATGTGTGGGTTTTTTGGGGGGGGGATTGTGCCAGATCCCTCCCTGATGGGCATGGAACGTTGTGGCCAAATTTGTTACATTATGGTTCAGCAGTTACGGACAAAGGCTGTGACCTCCGCACCCACAATGCCTACATTTATATGTACTGTATATAGATTACATTTAAATGGCTCATCTGCTATAGACTGTATGGGAACAAATAACATCTAGAATCTTATATACACACAGCTCTTGATATATAGTTGGTTTATATTTTCGAATGCATGCTATTTCTGGCATCAATAGGACATTTGCAATGCTGAGTACTTAGCGCAGCATTAGCAGAGAAAGAAGGGTAGTGTTGCAACAGCCAGAGCAGATGGATAACTCACCATAGTGGAAAATTGGATTACACCAGCAGTTTTCAACCTTTTTGAGTCCACGGCTCCATTAACCAACTACATTCTTTCTGCGGCACCCGTGGGGGCTCAGGAACACAGTTATGTCACCCCTTGCCTGCAGAGCTGACAGCCTCTCACCCTTTTTTCAAACACCCTCCCTTGTGGAGTGTTCCCTCCTCTCCCCTCCCCTCTCATTGGGAGTGCTTTGGGCAGCTGCTGCTGCTGCCGCCCCTGGTCTCTGAGCTGCTCCCCACCCTCAAAGAGAGGTGCTGCCTCACAGTGCCCCACAGAGGCCTAGGGCCCAGTCTTATTCAACATCTTTATCAATGACTTGGATGATGGGCTTGGGGGCATCCTGATCAAGTTTGCAGATGACACCAAATTGGGAGGGGTGGCTAATACCCCAGAGGACAGGATCACACTTCAAAATTACCTTAACAGATTAGACAACTGGGCCAAAGCAAACAAGATGAATTTTAACAAGGAGAAATGTAAAGTACTACACGTGGGCAAAAAAAATGAAAGGCACAAACACAGGATGCGTGACACCTGGCTTGAGAGCAGTACATGTGAAAAGGATCTAGGAGTCTTGGTAGACCACAAACTTGACATGAGTCAACAGTGTGATGAAGAAGCTAAAAAAGCCAATGCAATTCTGGGCTGCATCAATAGGAGTATAGCATCTAGATCAAGGGAAGTAATAGTACCACTGTATTCTGCTCTGGTCAGACCTCACCTGGAGTACTGTGTCCAGTTCTGGGCACCACAGTTCAAGAAGGATACTGACAAGCTGGAACGTGTCCAGAGGAGGGCAACCAAAATGGTCAAAGGCCTGGAAACGATGCCTTATGAGGGAACGGCTTAGGGAGCTGGGTATGTTTAGCCTGGAGAAGAGAAGGTTAAGGGGTGATATGATAGCCATGTTCAAATATATAAAATGATGTCATATAGAGGAGGGAGAAAGGTTGTTTTCTTCTGCTCCAGAGAAGCGGACACGGAGCAATGGATTCAAACTACAAGAAAGAAAATTCCACCTAAACATTAGGAAGAACTTCCTGACAGTAAGAGCTGTTCGACAGTGGAATTTGCTGCCAAGGAGTGTGGTGGAGTCTCCTTCTTTGGAGGTCTTTAAGCAGAGGCTTGACAGCCATATGTCAAGAATGCTTTGATGGTGTTTCCTGCTTGGCAGGGGGTTGGCCTGGATGACCCTTGTGGTCTCTTCCAAATCTATGATTCTATGAAGTTCCCACATCCCTGGCTATCCACACTCCTGCTGTGACCTTGAAGATAAAGAGACCTTAACAGCCAACATGTTAACTCACTTTCAACAGACTGTATTGAATTTGCTTTATGGACGAAAACGAGCTGCAAGCCATCAGAGAGGAGGGGGGGGAGGAATTGTACAGTAATAAACTGGACAGAGGAGATGGAGAGACAATAACAAATTTTGATGATGGAAAAGACCAAGATGAGGAAAAAAACACAGCAAGAAGCTCCAATAGACATTATTTTTGATTGGAAGAGACAAGAAGAGGGGAACCTGGGAGTGTTTGAAATTGTAAAAGTTAAAAGTGGAGGCTGGATAAGGGAAGAGCTGAAGTGGTGTGGGCAGCAGCAGGGGGAATGATTTCTTGTTGGGTTATGAGAGATGTTAAAGTCAGAGTGGGGTAAATAAAAGAATTGCCACTAATTGATAAAAATGGATTGAAAACGGTCTGGTTGATAAAAGTAAATAATATGTATGGAAATGAGAGGATATATGGAAATTGATGATTTGATCGGGAGGTTTGGTGATTAAGAAATGGAAAGAGAAGCAGAACTAAAAAATCTTTTTTAATGGTAAAAATGTTAATATTGGAATTTAAAGTTATGGAAAATCTTGGAGGGGATTATGGGCTTAGAGTTAGAGCTAGTTGATTTTGTTGATTGAAAATAGATAGTTTGGTTATATTAAAAATGTAAAATTGAATTTGAGTGGTAATGATTTGTTAATATTGGAGATAAAATATAACTCGAAAAGAAAAGAAGTAAATTGAATTTATGACATATGTAACTGCTGAAGAGGATTAAAAATTGAAAATCAGAAAGGGAGGGAATTGGGGAAGTCCAAACAACAATGTTAAGAGAAAGGTATGAGTTAAAAGTATTTTTTAGTTTTGTGTTTTGTATATGCAGCAATGTGCTATTTTTTGTTTTGTTTTTAAATTCTGTGTATTATGTTTTATGTGTGTTTTATTAGAAAATGAATTTAAAAAATCGGGGGGGGGGGAGGATGCTGCAATAACAGCTGTGCAGGGAGGCACAGATCCGATACAGCATCAGAGGAGGGAGGGGAAGTAAGAGGGACAGAGGCCAGTGTTGCCCGCGGTACTGCTGACCATCATTCAAGGCACCCCAGGGTGCCACGGCACACTGACTGAAAACCACTGGATTACACCCTAAGAAAGGCTTTAGAGTTCTAGGATGATGCAGCAATTAGGAAAAGAGTGGAGGATAAATAGGGCAGCACTAACCTTGCTTGGACGAGATGATTGGACAGTGTTCTCGAAGCCACCAACATGAGTTTGACAGGAGTGCCTGGTGTGCTATGGTCCATGGGGTCACGAAGTGTCGGACACGACTAAACGACTAAACAACAACAAGCCTTGCACGGAAAAAAGGAAAAGCATTATGAGTTCCAGTCTACCAAACGGGCCTAAAACCTAATACAGTGGTACCTCTACTTACGAATTTAATGCGTTCCGAATGCACATCCGTAAGTAGAAAAAAATTGTAAGTCGAATCCCATAGGAATGCATTGGGAGAAAAAATTCGTAAGTCAAAGCAACCCTATCTAAAAATTCGTAAGTAGAAAAAATCCTATCTAAACCGCATCCAAGATGGCGGACGGAGCTCCATTCATAAGTAGAAACATTCGTAAGTAGAGTTATTCGTAAGTAGAGGTACCACTGTATTGACCAACATGGGATACATTTCAGACATTAGCTTATACACAGTTAGATTTACCCTTAAAGTGTATGTGAACCCATGGCATATATAGACTTTACTGAAAGGAGGCCTTGAAAATATTTACTGTGGGCAGGCAACAGAGACTTCTTTGTTTCTTTTAGCAACTATTAATGAGACATTGCATTTTTAGGTGTTGGGATATTTTTAATTAAATACCAGGTTGCTGTGCTCCTTGGGATCGTATGTCTAAGCCACACTGAGAATGTTCTTCTGTTAACAGGGAGGGAACTTTATATATTTTCATATGCCTTGGTCCCAAATCGGCTCCTGAGAGCACATGTTTCCTTTGCACGCCAAGCCTGAACTTCTCTGCAAATGGAAGGTGAGACTGGAAATATTGGTTCAAGTCCTGCTGTTAAAGAACAGGCTGGCAGTCACATTTCAGACTCCATAGTAATGTACATAACATTAATTTAAAAGAAAAACATTATTTTATTTTTAAAAGAAAAGTCCTGAAACTTTAAATCATGGAAAACATTTAAGAGGCTAATAAATGGGAGTGATTCAATGAATGAGACCATTCTTTTCTACTCCAGATTGCAGATGGGATTGATATAAGGCCAAAATGAAAATACTAGCTTCTCTCAGAGGCAAAAGCTGGTTTTCTTTTAACTCTTTCCTTGATTCTTGATTTGTCATACCTACTAATAAACTGCTTAGTTTTTGATGCTTGTAAACCCATGCTGCAGATTGATTTGAATTTTGTCACCTAAGCTGCAAAGAACACTTTGTAGCAGTGGTGTAGCAACCCCTGATGCCGGAGACCAGCCAAAGTTGCTGAGCTTTTCTTAGGAGGAACCCCCCCCCCCCAATGCCCAATGCACCTTGCCTCTGCCTTCCTACGCTATGCTATGGTTGGTGCACAGAATTAGTCAATATTATACCCTCCAGGTGTTATTGGCCTGGGGAAACTACGTTATGTTTGAAAGTAGCTACAAAAGTGATGTGTAAATTGACAGAAGAGGAGAAAAGTAGTCCATGGTACCAATTCCTTATCCATAAGTATTTAGAAATATCATGGTCTAAATCAGGGTTTTGCTCAGTGCTGGATTGCTGCTTATACTGTATTATGAAGCATGTTTCCTCAGTTTTATTTAGATATGCAGATGTGTGGTTTTCAGACTTCTTTAGGAAACAAGATGCCTTGGATTACGTGTGTACCAAATGTCAGCTTTCATGTGTGGAAGTACCTTAGGATGCACATTTAGTACCCCAATTTTTGGAAGTTATGTGTACATGTACATAATACCTCATTTCAGTTGTCTAGATATTTTAACCATTTGGGTTATACTTTAGCCTTCTTCAGGCATTTATTGCCTGAAGGAAGCAAGTGTGGTGAAATGGGGTGGGATGGTTTATGCATTTAGCTCCACCCTCTAAGTTGCACATCTCCAGCAGCCAGAGTGCACAGAAATGCTGTTTATCTTCCTGCCGCAGTGGTACCCATTTATCTACTTGCACTGGTGTGCTTTGGAACTGCTAGGTTGGCAGAAGCTGGGACAAAGCAACAGGAGCTCACCCCGTTGTACAGATTTGTACTGCCGACCTGATCACAGTGTCCCATTGTGCCAGACGTGGTTTAGTCCTGCTGACCACATGACCTGAAAAGCTGTCTCTGGACAAATGCTGGCTCCCTTGGTCTGAAAAGAGAGATGACCACCGAAACCCCATAGTCACCTTTGACTGGACTTAACCATCCAGGGGTCCTTTACCTTTTACCTCCTGGAGCCTGCTGTACATGCTCCCCTCATGATTTAGATGAAAATCCTACCCATGGTGACAAATTCTGTCCCTAGTTTCTCAAGTACAGTGAGTACATGTCATGGACCTATGGCTTTCCAGATGTTATTCCATTACAACTCCCATCATCCCCAACCATTGGCTATGCTATCTGATGCTGATTGGAGTTGGATTCCAACAACATTTGGTAGGTGAAACTAAAAACCTAATTGAAAAAACTTTGTAGTATTGTTTTCAAAGAAACTCTTACTGAAATATCTGGATGCAGTTTGTTCCTATTCAGTCTCTACAGCCACAGCAGGTGCTGTAACCTTCCAACAGCTTGACTTCACCCCCAAAGGCACTCTCCTCCATTGTTTCCCAACACAGACGGATGCCAACAGTTTGTTTCTGTAATCAGATGTTCTGGTTGATATGCCACTTAGTAAGATAGTTAACCAGAAAAGCAAGCAGACCCTTTAATATATGTCACAGCAAGCCTAGAATGCAGTCTACAAAAGCTAGAAGCTCACAAGAAATGACAGGGTGATAGCTTTCTTTGAAGTGCAATGTATATGCTTCGATATTGAGATGAGTTCATTCCATTCTCCTAACACTAGGAATCTGGGATTACCTGGAAACTGATCAGCAGAAATTAGCCCTTGAGGAAAACCGTCTGTTGAAAAGAGAGTAAGAAAGCAGCCCCAACTAGTGCTCAGGCACAAACAAAAGCCAGAGCTAAAATAAATGACAATAAGAAATAGGCAAATGTTCAAGTTATTAGCTAAATGCAACAAAGCTTTTGGTTTAATTTGCCCATTCAGCATTCCATATGTAAGTCTGCACATTGTAATGCAATAGCTGTGTTGGATGCAGAGATGAAATTTGGTAGACATTGTATAAACGTGCCTGTTCTTGAGGAAGACCAGGAATGAGACCCACAAGTTGCATTATCTCCCTTGGAGACTTGAGATACAGACTTTCCACATTATTGAGTCAAGTCATGTGTTTGAAAGTTTGGAATGAAAGAGACCCCATAAAAATACTGCTGGGTGCTGCTTTTATGTGATCATCTTCTTTCAGGGTGCCTATGGCTTTCCTTGTTATCGAAATCATGGGGGAGCACATCTTTAAAGTGGTTAAATGTTATAAATATTATGCATAAATGTATCCTTTCGACTTGACAGCTCAGGGAAGTTACCTAGTTTTAAAAATCATATAAAATCAACTCCAGTTTCCTCCATTCCAACACTATTTTGCCCTTTGAAAAGGGACTCCAGGAAGTGCCCAGAGGCACTTTGCTGAGCTGATTGTTGGCCAAGCCTCGTCCCATCACCAGACCCACCCAGGTGACAGACGGTGCAAAGCCAGGACCTCATTGTTCTTTTCCGGAGGATACTCAAGAAGTTCCTCCAGGTACTTACGGTATCACACATTTACTTTTCCCCTGAACCATTACCCTTATGTTAATATTGTATGTACCTCCCCTTTTCTGACATTTACTGGTAGCTATGTAACTATGATGTAGGAATGATGCTTTGGAAATGTATTCTGGGATTTAGGTGGGGAGTTTTAAAAGTTCTTGCAACCCTGCTCCCGCTGTTCAGTCTTGGCTCGAACCTGTTGCACAAGAAAACTTGCTATTTTGCTCCGGTTGCTGGCTGGACTCCTTCCACGGGCTCTTGCCTGACCAGCTGGGTGGCTGAGCAGCCTTGCGCCCAGAATTTTCTATAACACCCTTTAACACATAAAGCTTCAGGAAATACTGGCAAGTTTTGTCTGGGTGAAAAGAAGCAGAAGTTCCAACTGGAAAAAGTTTTTGAAATGCCATCTGTTCTGAAAATGAATGCCTCAAAATGCACTGAATGAGTGTCCAAACCACTTCTGTTAGAATGTCTGTTAAGCCTGCCCCATCCATGTATGCAAAGCTTTTTCCCTATGGGCTCCCTTTAGCCACCCTCCCCAATCTTTATTGCAGCCCAGATTCAACTGTACATAGGTATGCTAAAGTTACCAGCACAACAGGACTTTCCCCCCTCTCCTCCCTCCTCCCCAAAATGGCTTGGGGTGTGTGTGTCTGGAGAACCCCGTAAACTGCTGGGGGTGCAGGGAGGAATGTTCTATCGGACAAGCTGACATGTCTTCATCAGAATTGAAATTCTGCATCAGGAATAGGGTAAAAGTGTGTGGGCCAGATGGACTTCTAAAGGTTGTTGGGACTTCAACTCCCGTCAGCCAAAACCAGTGTGGCCCAGCAGTGAGGACTCTGAGTGTTGTCCTGTGACCTTTGGATGGCTGCACATTCCCCATCCCTGGTACATGGCTTCTGCTTCAAACATCTGTCATCTTCGTCAAGAACATACATTATTGCTACTGGATTGTAAGCTCTTTATTTCTGATTCATACATACATATTGTACATATACTGATATTACATATTATATTGCTTAATCTAAACAATTTTGTTAGCAGAGTTGAACAAAATAAATAGTGCATTAGGGCCGTTCCAGATAACAGGAGAAATCCATACTGTTCTTACTAGCATTCGTATTAGTAGCCATAACTCTAGCCCCAGCCTGGGGCTAGTGGCGAAATACCCCATTCCTGACATTATACAGGGAAGGTAGTAGATCCTTCAGGTGAAAAGGTGGATAGCCTCTACAAAAGTTTTTTTTAAGTAAAAGACATGATCCAGCCAAAGTGAAGTATTTGAAAGTCCAACTATCTTAACCAAGTTAAAGCATATGCTTAAACCATTCTTAGGGTCTTTGAACTCCTTAATTTTGGCTATTTGGTACAACTACATTTGGACTACTGTGTTCAGTTCTGGTTAGTACACATCAAAAAGGACATTGCAGAGCTGGAAAAGCAAAAATAACCAGAGAGGTGGAACAATACCCATTATGAGGAATGATTGGAGCATTTGGAGCTCTTTATTTCTTTTAAAAATGCAAGGGGGGAAGGACATGATAAATGTGTATAAAATGATGCCTGGTGTGGATAAGGTGGACAATTTTCTTCCTCTCTTGCAAGAGCCAGGGTCATCCAACAAAGCAGAATGCTGGAAGATCCAAGGCAGACAAAAGGATGTACTTGTTCATATGGCACATAGTTAAATGTATGGAATTTGCTGTCACAAGACATAGTAATGGCTTACACTTTGGATGGTATTAAAAGGGGTTTTGACAAATTCATGAGGGATAGGTCTATCTGTAATGGCTACAAGCTATAACAATTTGTGCTACCTCTGAAAACTGGTTGCTGCAGAACAGGAAAGTGTAGTTACACTCCTGCTTGTAGAAGGCTTCACGGAAGAGGCATCCAGTTAGTCGCTGTAAAAATAGGATGCTAAAATAGGCGGGCCTTTGATATGATCCAGCAAGGTATTCTGATATTTTTTGTAATATGCTCCATATATTTAAAATATCACAAAATTGTATGGAGAGAATGGGGGGGCATGTTCATCACCAGTGACCCCAATGGCACTAGCCAATAGGTTCCCATAAATGTGCCCCCATTTGGTGATAAAATGGGGGCACATTTATGGGAACCTATCACCAAATGGGCAGCATCGAAATCAGATTGATTATATTCTCTGCAGCCAAAGATGGAGAAGC
This sequence comes from Zootoca vivipara, assembly GCF_963506605.1. Lineage (NCBI taxonomy): Eukaryota > Metazoa > Chordata > Lepidosauria > Squamata > Lacertidae > Zootoca > Zootoca vivipara. Next base: position 4,331,860 of record NC_083286.1, read on the forward strand.
TCTATACAGTCAGCAAAAACAAGACCTGGAGCTGACTGTAACTCAGATCATCAGCTTCTTATAGCAAAATTCAAGCTTAAACTGAAGAAAGTAGGAAAAACCACTGGGCCGGTAAGATACAATCTAAATCAAATCCCTTATGAATACACAGTGAAAGTGAGGAACAGGTTTAAGGATTTAGATTTGGTGGACAGAGTGCCTGAAGAACTATGGATGGAGGCTCGTAGCATTATACAGGAGGCAGCAACGAAAACCATCCCAAGGAAAAGGAAATGCAAGAAAGCAAAATGGCTGTCCAACGAGGCCTTACAAATAGTGGGGGAGAGGAGGCAAGCAAAATGCAAGGGAGATAGGGAAAGATACAGGAAGCTGAATGCAGATTTCCAAAAAATAGCAAGGAGAGACAAGAGGGCCTTCTTAAACGAGCAATTTAAAGAAATAGAGGAAAACAATAGAATGGGGAAAACCAGAGATCTGTTCAAGAAAATTGGAGATATGAAAGGAACATTTCGTACAAAGATTACCATAATAAAGGACAAAAGTGGTTAGGACCTAACAGAAGCAGAAGACATCAAGAAGAGGTGGCAAGAATACACAGAGGATTATACCAGAAAGATATGGAGGTCTCGTACACCCCAGATAGTGTGGTTGCTGACCTTGAGCCAGACATCTTGGAGAGTGAAGTCAAATGGGCCTTAGAAAGCACTGCTAATAGCAAGGCCAGTGGAAGTGATGATATTCCAGCTGAACTATTTAAAATTTTAAAAGATGATGCTGTTAAGGTGCTACACCCAATATGCCAGCAAGTTTGGAAAACTCAGCAATGGCCAGAGGATTGGAGAAGATCAGTCTACATCCCAATTCCAAAGAAGGGCAGTGCCAAAGAATGCTCCAACTACCACATAATTGCACTCATTTCACATGCTAGCAAGGTTATGCTTAAAATTCTACAAGGCAGGCTTAGGCAGGCTTAGTCCCTCTGCAGACAGTCTCCATGTGTTCATTAGCACAGCAAGTGACTGATTGAGAAGAATAAGTACAGCATCTATTAAACGTGTTGGTGGAGGGAAACCTGCACTGTTATCATTGTCTCATATGACCATCATCCGTTCTGAATTAACTTCTAGATATAAGAACCTATATCACTTTGATTAATTCTATGAGTTTTCAAAACTGAGGCTAAACAGGAAACAGGGAAAATGTTCTTCACAATTGGAAGATATTTCATATGACTGTTTCTGAGGTAGAAGAGTCACCACAAGGTTCATTTTCCTATTAATATCTTCATAGTAAAAAGGACCTTATAAAGGAACCCCATGGCAAAATTGCACGTTAACATAACCTTCAAAATGCTTGCTTCCTACTACAAAGTAGTAGGGGAAAAGACCAATATTCTCCATCACTCTTGTATAGTCTATAATATAGACTATGTATTGCATAGTCCTAATGTCTGTGAAGAATACGAGTTCATGGCATGGGAGGCATTGAAAATTTCAGACAGGGAACACTCTCAGCACCTGGAAGGTAACTCAAACCTCTGTCTGTTAAACCATGGCATCCGAAGTAGAATTTCTTTTGAAGAACAATCCAGTTTTCAAATTATCATTCTACAGGATGACATAAAATGTCAGGTGCTAAGCTGGGTTCCACTCTTGTATAAGAATCAGTGCTCAGCACTTTATGGGGCTGGCACCACACAGGGCATGTGTTGTTCTTGGAACTTCAAGCTTAGATTAAGGAAGAATCACAGGCAGCATATAAACTGATGTCAAACAAGGAACCTCAGATACACAGCAAAATATTATTTGTTCCCTGACATTTAACTACAGAGCTTTCTTATTTCCTTCATTTCTTTCTGTTGACAGAGCCTATTTCAATCCTTTTAAACAATCCAACTTATTGTGTTGGATCTGAAGGTTTTCTTCCTCTGATGGATGGAGCTTACTCCATTAGAAGAAGACTCTTTCTATTGGATTGGCAGAAGGCTCCTTCTATTGGAGAATGCAAACCTTTGGATCCAAAACCAGTATATATGTAAGTGGATTCCCAATGTTCAATCTCCATCACACACTCTAGTGGCAGAAATTGAAAGAGAAACGGGGTGCAGTCATGAAAATATGGGCTGATTCAATTTTCAGTGGCGCCCACTGAATTCTATGGGGGGGGGGGAATAAATGGTCTGCAGATACAACTGAAGGGGTACAAAGTTTTACACACACTCCAAAAACACAACTCACCAAAGACAGGAAGATTTAGTGTCCCTTGGTTAACCTCTTTGCTTGCTGCCACTCTTCATATGAGGGAAATGGTTTGGAATTATTTTAAAATGGTGGGGAAACCTCCCTTGCCAACAGTGATGGCTTTGATGATGGACTGCAGAAGGTCCCAGCTTCCCTCTTTCTGCCACCCATCCCCTTGCATGTTGGATAGCAGACTGGTCCCTTCCCTATAAGACAAGGTATTATTTGGACTTTGGGTCTACCGCCATTGCTGACCGGCAGGAGAATCTTGAGCTTTGAGATTCCCTAGCGCTGTGAGGGAGGGGGAGCCATGTGAGCGCCACGGACCCCCAAAAGAGCTCCAGATCAAGCATTCTGGAGACGTGGGGACTCAGCTCCCCTGTCTCCTCCGCTCCCCGGTAAGCCCTATTAAGGGAGCCGAGAGCAAGCAGAGTGGAGACATGGTGCCTTGAGCTAATCTGCTACCCTTGCAACATGAAGCTCCGAGCCGGCAGCCTGTGGAGTGGTGGATTTTTCCAGATTCAAAGGATTTGAAAACATTGGACACCGTGAGTAAAGGAAAAGGCTTTTTAAAATTTTAATTGAAAAGATTTAGACACGGGAGGAGATTAAAAAAGGAAGTTGATTTCCCTCATTGAGCGAATTGAGATGCAGTTAACTTGCCCAAAGCCGGGAAGCTGACAGGAAGTTTTTAATTACCAAAAATCGGACTTAAAACTTTTCCCCTAAGGCAGGGTAAAGGGGAGAAAGGTTGAACTTTGCAAAATCCCTGTAAAGGTTCTTTAATTTGGTCTGGGGAAAGTCCCCCTGGAAGCTGGAGTCAGGTCCCTGGAGGGATCAGCAAGCCGCCATTATGACATCACTCTTTGAGGCTGAAAACTGTCAACATTGAAGAGAGCGTAAAATATAAGGTTGTGAATAAGAAGTTTGACATATGCTCTTTTCATTAATGGATATATGAATTTTAAGATATGAAGAAGAATTTAAAATGAGAGTTTGTAACCAGATCGGGCATAATTTCTGTTTTTGAAGTTTGGAAATACGAACTGCGCCATTTCGTGCTGTAATCTGTGCTGTTCCCACGAAATTGGAGACGACCAGGATGTCAGTAGACACATCATCATCTGACTTTATTGACTTTCAAAAGGAACTTTTGGAATTGCTTTTGGATTTTAAAAGTGAACTGTATCAGAATGCTGTACAGATTGACAAAATAAAACAGAACTGTGCGGAAAGTGAAAAAGGACTAATCCCAACAAAGTATGAAGCAAGATGAACAATCATCAGCCATGGACAAAGTAATAGAATTTAAAGATGATGAAAAAGCTGCATGGAACATTGTTCCCTCAGTGAGAGGGGGGGGGAACAGGACTCATGCTTGATTCAAAGAACCTTCAAAGAAGAACTAGCATGGAATAATGCGCTCACAGTGAGAGAGGGAGGACAGGATCCATGCTGGGGCCAGAACTTAAGGGGAACCAAAATTGAGACAGGGCTAAAAAGCTGTGGTGCAACAGCTAGGAAATTGGGGAGGCAGCAGGGGACGAAGAAGGGAGATTGGTGGATAGATGGTGAAAGAGCAGGAGTGGGGTGAGGAGTAATAATGGATATTTTTTTTACTGATCAAGATGGCCCAAAATTGGAATGACCTATGGAACTGGCTGATTCATCTGGGAGACCCTGAGTCCAGGGGGGGGGGCTGAATTAGATTTAAGTGTTTAAATGTTATTATGATAAAAGAAATAATATTTGAATGTATGGAAAATTTTTGGGTATAAATTTGAGGCTAAGGGAAGAAATAGAGGATAGATGGATGGGGAAATAAATTTAGATTTGGACTAAGATGAATTATGGGTGGAAGATAGTTGAAGCTTTTAAGAAAAGAAATAGTTGTGAGATAATGAAAAAAATGTGTTAGAATGATTTAAGATAATAAATGAAAATTGCTTAATTTGGAGTTAAAAATGGACCCAGTGCCAGGGGAATCGAGAAAGTCTACAATGTTAATTAAAATGTTAGAATTGATATGTTTTCCTTTTTCATGTTTTAATTCTTGTTTTTTGTGTGTTTTTGTGAATTTTTGTAATTTGTAATATATGAAAATCAATAAATATTATTTGGGGGGGGGAAGACAAGGTATTATTCAAGGTGAATGTGAAGTATATGTGAATGGAGATAATGGCAACCACTACCTGCCTGTCATAACAACTACAGATGACTAATGACAAATGATGGTTAGTAATACAGGATATTGATTTATCTATTTGAAGTTATATTTCTGGAGTAAGATGACAATAACTAGTGACTAAATTTATTACAAAGAGCTACTATGAACATGTTATGTCTAATAGCATCCACTTTTTGATTAAATAAGACCCACACAACTCAGCATTCTATTTTCAACCTGGCAAATTAATTAATTGGCCACCACCATTTGAAAATAAACTAGTGTGTTTTAGAAGTGCTAGGGTTTTTCTTCTCAACAGAGGGGTGTTTGTTACTGTGCAGTACTTTAGTTAGCATGAAGTTTTGAATTTGGTACTTTGTTAGTGGTGACAACTGGTACAGCAATCAAATTAAAAGAGAACCTTTATTTTCTCTTTGAGGCTGATATCTCAGCATACTATCTGATGACCTCAGCATATGTTGCCATCATTTCAGTCTGGAATCTCACTGAGGTCCATACATGTTCTCATTCAGGCAAGGAATATCCTTTGCTTCTGCAAGCATTACCTTCTCTGGGGACTTCCTGTTTCCTTAACAACACATAAAATTAAGTGGGGGAAATTCCATCCCTGTTATTCATGGCACTATTGTGATCAAGAATACTGTAGTCCTGCATAGTGCCTGCTATTGAGATATAGTGAAAGAAAGAAAAGCACTAAGAATTTTTTGTGAACAAAGGAGTGGAATTATAGTTAATGGTGGCAAGATCACGGAAGTCTCTGAAGCACTTGTAATGCTCCATGTGAGCTCAAGTTCCGCAAATTCTTCTAAGAAGCAATGTGTGTTTGTACTTTCATAAAGCAAGGAAGGGAGCAATCTGAGTATCTCCTTGCACAGAATTCTGTGTGCCTCATTGAGCCCATTGAGCCCAATACACTGGACTGGGGCCTTGTTATAGGGAAACTAACATTTCTAACGTAACTTGGCACAGATATGTTAATACGCTGAAGCCAAAATGCAACAATAAATCAAACGTACAGAATCACGGATGAGGCACACTGATGGCAAAATTCAGAACTGGGGAAAAATGCATATTGCAGGTAACACTTCTGAAGGTAATGCACAAATCTGCACGTTGCTGCCATATATATTACTTCAAAAAACTCTGAATGGCACTGAGTGATCAGAGAACAAAGGTTGCAATCTACCAGGAACTATTGTTGCACCAACAGGCTGGTACACAGGGGTAATCCTCGAGGATTGTGCTCAAATGAGAAACCCAAATTGTCCCCATCCTCGAGGCCCAGGCACACCAAACAAATGAAAATTCTCTTCTCCACTTTGCCAAGGAAGTTAGGAATTTCCTTTCGACGTCATGTCAATCCTTGAGGGAAACAAAAGAAGAAGAAAACATTTAGTACAGTATATATTTATTGGTGTATGTATCGAGCACAGGGCAGGAGTAGTGTTTGTCCCATGGCCCAAGCCAGACACCCCAACCCTTTTATGGGCTCTATTAAAATGCTCTCCCCCACCTTTCCCCACCTTCTTCAGGAATGCCCTAATCATGCCAGGAGCCTCTTTTGAGTCAACAGTTTAAAAAGAACAAACATGCAATTGAACAGGAATAAAACCTGCACAACAGTTCAGCACTCCTAACATTACTCAGGTAATATTGTGATGGATAGTTTTATTAAAATGGCAAGCCCAATGTAAATATACTTGATGAGATCATAGATATACTAACTTACTACTTCACCAAACCTTTATTGGGCATTATAAATAAAACATGCATATCTAAAATTTTAAAATATATACAAATAAACAGCCTTGTAAAAATATGTAATAACAGGGGTTTTCATTGGAATTTCTTCCTGCTAACTATAGCATTCACCACTATAAGGTTGATAAAAAACTCAGCTACTCTTGCAGTTACTTCCAGGTCAATGTCAGACAGATAGAATTTGATATTTTCACTGTGCCATGATATTAGGCTACCCAAAAAAGGGAATAGCACACGTTTGCAGCTGGTTGTACAATGGACAGTAGAAAAGAATATGTTCCAGTGTGCCTGGCACATTCAAAAAACATCCACAATGTCTATCGTTTCTGCCTTGACAAAAGCTGAGGGGAAAATGTTCAGTTGGGCCATGCATTGGACTGGAATTATTAATTTTGAAATACAGGTGACCCTGTTATCTGTTGGATTTAAACCATAGAACTTGGGGGAGCAAATTTTATTTACAGCTGACTCGATGTTTTGTTTTTCAATGTCCCTTAATCTAGATTGAATATTACAATATATTGCTCACTTGAAAAATACGAGGGTTCCAAGTCAATACCAATAGATCTGTTTTTGCTATGTAAGAGTTGGAACCCTCTGAATTTATAAGAGTTCTTAAGTAAGTCAGAGAGCAGACTCGAAGGTTGGCAACAGAAATGGCAATGCAACCAGTAGTTTATGGTGGTACCCCACACCCAATATTCCATCATATGTATACCTAGTTCTGCACACATCGTCTCATGCTTGATTGAAATTGAGAGCCCCAGGATATGACTCAAGGAACTTGGGTGTATATCATTATTATATGCTTGTATCCATATTGGGATCCCAAAAAGTAGCTGGGACAACACTTTAGCTTGAAAAATCTGAATAGCAGCTGGCCTAAATTGGTTACCTTTCTGAAAATAAAAGTAACTGCCTGTTTTATAGCACTTGTGTGATGGTTTGACCAACCATTTTGCATGAGTCACATGACTCATGTGGGGCACGGACAGGAAGAGGTGTGTCCCAGTTTTGGGAGCCAACATGTTGGAGGGTATGGTGCTCAACTTTTTATTTTTACATATTAATACTTCCCGTGTATGTGGTTTGGTTGTTTCTGGCTATCCCTTTTCACTTCTCCCTATGTTGCTACTGTAAAGGAGGACTTTAAAAAAGAAAGAGTGTCCACTAGAGAAAAGAGAAGCAATGGTAGAATGTTATGTTGAAGGTATGCAGGTACCCAGACAAGGTACCGAGCTCCCCAATTTATAATGGGGAGAAGTTATGGGGCAAGGCAGTAGACACAATGAAACCAATATATAGGGGAGAGATAGTGCTTTACTCTTCCGGCAGTCTGAAAGAGTTGTAGTCTTTATTTATGAACTACTCCTAGATAGAATGACAGGTAGGTAGCCGTGTTGGTCTGGTGTAGTCGAAACAAAATTTTGAAAAATTTCTTCCAGTAGCACCTTAGAGACCAACTAAGTTTGTCATTGGTATGAGCTTTTGTGTGCATGCACACATCTTCAGATACACACCTTTTCAGATACTTTTGTGCATGCACACGAAAGCTCATACCAATGACAAACTTAGTAGGTCTCTAAGGTGCTACTGAAAGAAATTTTTTAAAAAATTAATTTGTTCCTAGATATGTCATCCAAGATAATCAGCGATGAACAAGAATGGTATGCCCATTCTTTTTAAATACTGTATTGGCCCGAATATAAGCCACACCTTTAAAATTGGAAGGGGGGAGGGAAAAAATACCTGAATATAAGCGGCTCCATTCCTTGCTGCTCCTGGCTGCATACCTGGGGGGGGGAGCCGTGTTGCTTTGCTGGCAGCCTTTCCCCTTTGCAGCCTTGGGAGAGAGGGCGGGGGACTATGCAGGGCGGGAGCAGCTTTGCCACACTCCTGGCGCTGTTTGCCCCGCGCTCCTGACTGCATATCATAAGGTCGCAAATAACTTTTATTTTAACTTTTCACGGTCAGTATTGGGGGGGGGGAGTGAGGCTTATATTCAGACCAATACAGTATTGCCTAAACTTTACAAAGATGCACAGAGAAACTTTTCATTCACACCCTCCCTACAAAAACCAGTGTCCAACTCAATCAATACAAATTTATATGCATTGTCAAAAAATGAGAAGCAAGAAGAATCTATACCTTACAACCCTAAAGCAAGTTGTGCTTACGTCCCATTGAAATTAACGAGTCTTAATTAGTTACGATTCACCTGTCCCGTTGATTTCAAAGGTGCTTAGTGATGACTAACTTTCTTGTACTACCATAGGGCCCTAGACCTTTGGTTTGTTTACAGTATGACATCTTACCTATCCTATCCTATCCTACTTAATGTGGAATAAAGAACTACAACCAAGTGCACTCTTATTGCTGATATTTACCTTGAGAAGTAAACATTTATTCTGGAGAGCTATTTCCTGAAATTTGAAACATGCAAAATGCAGCTGCTTTTTTGAAGAAAGCATTTGCTATTCAAACTACAAATGCAGGCAAATTTGAAGAGACCTGGATGGAAAAGATTTTGGAAGGAGGACTGGGTAGACTCTAGAAAGACATTATTAAAAGTATATGAATGCTGCAAATCATTTTACTTGTGTTCTATAAGTCAATCAGATAGGTTGCATGGACTAACCTGTTTACTATTTCAACCTGATGTTTGGAGATCTTTCCATTATGTGGGCAGCTCAAAATAGTGCACCACTTTAAAAGATGAGTTGTTTAAAAGTACCATTCCATTTTTAAAAAATAATGAGTTACTTTCTAGCAGCACTAGAAAAAGCCAGCTAGACAAACCATGTAAGTATATGGATTTGGAACAGACCACCTGGAGTTTACCCAGTTCTTCAGCGTCTCTTACACTGCACGATCATGAAATAAAATGGAAATATAATGCCATAATTAATTGTAAATTCTTACTCCTGCTGGACTGAAGTTATTTCTGGCTCATTTGAAAGACAGCTTGCTCTGAAGACAAGTGGAAATGAACAGTAGTAAAACACACACAACCCTCTTTTTAGACATTTAGGGAAGTAATTCATTTATTTTAAACATTGAGGCGAGGCATACAGTTTTGTGGGCCAAGTTCACTTCCTCAGCTGCATGAAGTGATTATAGAGGCAAAAAGAAATGCCCTCCCTGCTGAGCCCACAAAACTGTGTGCCATAATAAACCTGGTTGTCTTTAAGATGCCAGAATACACTAACTAACAAGGCTATCCCATTGGAATCAGCCACTTTAAAAAGTCTTAAGGGTGTGCAAGGTTAAATACATTAACAACTTATTCCTATAGACAGTTGCCTGGGAGTAGCAGTAGTGGTAGTAACAACAACAACAAACAAACAACAACAACAACAATTTATGGTTATACCCAGGTCGTTTTTCAGCTGGAACTCACTGGAATTCAGTTTGGGCCCCTCTCTGGTGGGTGGCATTCAGTGGTGTAGTAATGGGGGGCGGGGGCGCCGCCCCAGGCGGCAGGCTGGGCGGGGGGCAGCAGGTTGGACGGGGCTGACCACCTCCGACGGCCGCCGCCACCATCGAGGAGAAGCCCCGATGCAAGCAAGACTGTCTCACTCCGCAGCTTGCTCGCGGGGTTTGCCGTGTCACCTCATCATATGCTTCCTGTGCGCGCATGCGTCGTGCGTCAGGACACATGCATCGTGACGCGTGCTTCGTGTGTTGTGCGTCATGACGCATGCATCGTGATGCGGAACACATACGCATGACGGACACCCCGCTGCCCGGCGGGGTGCCTTCGGGTTCGCCACCCCGGGCAGCCAGGCGGCTAGCTACGCCACTGGTGCCATTGCCGTTATAAGAGAACAAGGGTGAGTTCTGGCACCTCTTTTTCTAAAAAAAAAAGCACTGGTTGATATTTTATTGTGCTTTTAATACTTCATTGGGAGCCGTCTAGAGTGGCTAGAGCAACCCAGGCAGATGAGTGGTATCTAATTAATAAAGTTATTATTATTATAACACTGCTTATACCCTGTCCATCTGGCCAGACCTCCCCAGTCACTCTGGGCAGCTCCCAACAGAATATTAAAAACATGATAAAACGTCAAAAATTAAAAACTTCCCATAAAACATAATGAAACATTTAAAACTTCTGAATACAGGGCTGCCTTCATATGTCTTCTATTAGTCATATAATTGTTTATCTCTTTGACATCTGATGGGAGGGCAGGCACCACTACTGAGATCTTCAAATAATAAATAATAATATTATAAATAAATAATAAAATTATTATTATTATTCACTTCTGGCAGTGAGGGAACTACCAGAAGGCCCTCGGAGCCAGATCTCAGTGTCTGGGCTGAAAGATGGGGGTGGAGACACTCCTTCAGGTATACAGGGTCAATGCCATTTATCATAGAATTGTAGAGTTGGAAGGGACCTCAATGGTCATCTAGTCCAACCCCTTCCAGTGCAGGAATCTCAACTAAAGCATCCATGACAGATGGCCACCCAACTTCTTCTTAAAAACCTCCAATGAAGGAGAAGCCACAACCTCCCAAGGGAGACCATCTCACTGTTGAACAGCTCCTACTGTCAGAAAGGTCTTCCTGATGTTTAGTCAGAATCTCCTTTCTTGTCACTTGAAACCATTGGTTTGAGTCCTACCGCACAGAGCAGGAGAAAACAAGCTTGTTCCCTCTTCCATGTGACAGCCCTTGATACATTTGAAGATGGTGATCATATCTCCTCTTAGTCTTCTCCTTTCCAGGGTAAACGTACCCAGCTCCTTCACCCATTCCCCATAAGGCTTAATTTCCAGACCCTTGATCATCATTTAGGGCTTTAAAGGTCAGCACCAGCACTTTGAACTGTGATTGGAAACATACCAGGAGCCAATGTAGATATTTTAGGACCAGTGTTATATGGTCCTGGTAGCCATTCCCAGACACCAGTCTAGCTGCCGCATTCTGGATTAGTTGTAGTTTCTGAGTTACCTTCAAAGGTAGCCTCACATAGAGCACATTGCAGTAGTTGAAGTGGGAGATAACCAGAGCATGCACCACTCTGGCGAGACAGGGCGCAGGCAGGTAGGGTTTCAGCCAGCATCCCAGATGGAGCTGGTAGACAGCTGCCCGGGATACAGAGTTAACCTGCACCTCCATGCAGAACTGTGAGTCCAAAATGGCCCTCAGGCTGTGCACTTGGTCCTTTAGGGGCAGGCACAGTTACCCCATTCAGGACCAGGGAGTCCCCCACATGGGAGTAAGCTGCATTCTATTCGCTTAGCTGTGGATAAGCATGCATAAAAAAGGCTAGGTGATAAATCCAAAAAGTTTCTGTTCATTAAAATATTACGCTTCCCTCTATAAATCTCAGGTGCTGATGTACCAATATTAGCCACCCCGGCCAAATGTGGTAAAGCAGCATCAACAATATAGGAGGTGGCTGTGTGGCACAGTAAATATTTCCAACCATCACGGAGCCAGTGTTGTTGATGTAATCCAGGAAACTTCCTATGTAATCATCCTGAATGGTGCTGGGGTTCCTGGGATTGCAGATTGGCTTTGCTCCAGTTCTAAGCACCATTCAAAGTCACTACAAGCTTTAGAACTTAGCGGTAGAGCTCAAAATTGTGTAATAAAGTAATCTCCTGGCCACTTATGCTTTTGGAAAGGTAGACTTTGATCCGCACAGCTTCTGTAACAGCATCATTAGTTACCCTCAAAGAAACAAAGGCTTCTAAAGCTCATGCAATAGTTGTGACAGCCAAAGCATAGCCAAACCACTCCTCTAACATCAGAGTTGTCAAGGTTGTTACCAGCATCAAATCTAATGATCTGTGGCTTTGTGAAAAGAAATACTATGCTATATTCTATATATACTATACTATACTATACTATACTATACTATACTATACTATACGTCTGATTTAGAGTTTGTGAACAGGATCAACTGGTTTCCTACAAAGTATTTATTTTCAAGCAATTTGCCAGATATTATATTAAAGGTAAAGGGGCCCCTGACCATCAGGTCCAGTCGTGTCCGACTCTGGGGTTGCGGTGCTCATCTCGCTCTATAGGCCGAGGGAGCCAGCGTTTGTCCGCAGACAGCTTCCGGGTCATATGACCAGCATGACAAAGCTGCTTCTGGTGAACCAGAGCAGCGCACAGAAATGCCGTTTACCTTCCCGCCAGAGCGGTCCCTATTTATCTACTTGCACTCTGACGTGCTTTCGAACTGCTAGGTGGGCAGGAGCTGCGACCGAGCAACGGGAGCTCACCCCGTTGCAGGGATTCAAATCGCCGACCTTCTGATCAGCAGCCCTAGACTCTGTGGTTTAACCCACAGTGCCACCTGGGTCCTAGATATTATATTAGAGGCCTGCATATATTAGAGGCCTGTAAACATGTGTGTGTGTTTTACAAAGGTCGACAAGGAATCCAAGTAGAAAGAACAGTTTATTTAAGGAACATTTTCCAAGCTATCAGCAGAGCAAATCTGATGAAGAGGTATGTTTCACTCAAATCAATGAGACCTATTTTTATCAAGTAAATGTACTGGTATTTCTCCAATCTGGTACTCTCCAGGTGTTTGGGGTGAGAACTCCTATCAGCCCCAGCCAGCCTGGCCAGTGGTCAGGGATGATGGAAGTTGTAGTCCCAAGCAACTGGGGGGCATCGGGTTGGAGAAAGCTGGCTTAGGACATGAAGTGTGGCTGTGATTTTCGACTGAGCTTAGTGATAAGTGCATAGAGTTCAATGATACACACGAACCTTAGAATAAGTCACCTTGAACTCTGAGTATTATTATTGAGTAGGCATTTACAAAATAGCACTGTTTCCTTGAAATAGATATGATGCCACAGATTACCAGAATGCTGTCTTACTTTGCTGGTGCTTCCCTCAGCTCTTCATCCAGTCTGCATGAATAAAAGTTACAGATGTTTCCAGGGCAGGGGCAGCGGGGGGAGAAGAAGAAGAAGAAGCGAGCAGAGCATAAGACAGAAACAGGCCAAAAGCAGAGCAAAGATCAAGCAAGATACATGCTTTTTAAAATTCTGCCCCAGTGTTATAGATCTTCAGTTCCCTAGAGTGTCATTGACCTATCTATATTTAGTTGCTCTGGAAGTGGTAGCAGCGCATGGGTGTCAGTGGCATGCATTGCTGTACAACAGGCACCCCCAAACTTTGGCCCTCCAGATGTTTTGGACTACAATTCCCATAATCCCTGACCACTGGTCCTCTTAGCTAGGGATCATGGGAGATGTAGGCCAAAACATTTGGAGGGCCACAGTTTGGGGATGCCTGCTGTACAAAGACGGCAACAGTGCTGTAACTAACGTGATTTAAGTTAGCAGCTGCAGGCAAAGTCACATATTTTTCCTATTTAGCATTCTTTAGTTATAAATAAGGCTGAACTCAATGGAGTTCCATTATACAGAGGCTATGGGAGTTCTTTTGTGCCTGCAATAGTCCATCGCACTTCCTCACAGCCAGAAACATCTACACAAGCTGCAGCAGAGCAGAAGTGTTACCTTACTCTTCTCTGAAAGGACCTGTCTTCTTCATACCTTTCAAGATAAAAGTGGGTGAAGGACAAAAACAAAGGTCAAATGATATGCAATTGCCACCTTTATGCCAAGTATTTCACCTCGATATTTAAATGAACAAGGAACCTATTATTAATACATCAGCTAGTTTAAATGTATGTAGTAGAGTTACGGGAGATAACCTGCTGTAAGAAGAAAATGGCATGGAATGCCTTCTTTTCCCCACAACAGCTTTGCAAACCAAAGAGAGAATCCTGAGATACCATTGATATTTCAATAATGATTTTGTGTCTTTGAAAATCTCTTCTGAATTATAACTTCAGGCAGCAGTAGGAAAAAAATGCAGCAGCAGAAGCTGGGTTTTGCACCTGCTGCTGATGTGAATGCAGATGGCATCAAAATGTGGACTTGCACCCACACAATTATGCTCATTTGGACCTTATTCAATTGGCTGGAGGCTCTGCATGTTTACATCCGGAGCCACTATGCACACAGTTAGAAATGGGTATGTTATTCCAGCTTTTTGGAGTGAGACCAACAAGTTATGATTATTTCAACGCCTGATATGGCTGTCCAGGGATTTGTCAAACAGGGGAAATGCCACACTTCCAGAATCTTTATCTGTTCAGAAATAAGGCACCAGATGTAGATATTTTAATGTAGAATAATGGGTCCATATGCCTTTCTACCTTGTTTCCACCTCCCTTTTAATGCCTATGGGATTGCACCTCAGTAGAGCCCAGTTTTCATTGTTTACACTGATGATCTTTAGATGAAATGTAAACATGTCCATGTATCATCAGATCATGTTTCCTTGGGCTTTAACCAACATCTTTTATTATAATAATAATAATAATAATAATAATAATAATAATAATAATAATTTATTATACCCCACCCATCTGGCTGAATCTCCCCAGACACTCTGGGCGGTTCCCAATTGAATATTAAAACAATACAGCATTAAATATTAAAAGCTTCCCTAAACAGGGCTGCCTTCAGATGTCTTTTAAAATTAGAATAGCTGCTTATTTCCTTGACATCTGATGGAAGGGCATTCCACAGGGCGGGTGCTGCTACCGAGAAGGCCCTCTGCCTGGTTCCCTGTAACCAAACGGGAGATAACGAGAGCATGCACCACTCTGGTGAGACAGTCCGTGGGCAGGTAGGGTCTCAGCCTGCGTACCAGATGGAGCTGATAGACAGCTGTCCTGGACACAGAATTAACTTGCGCCTCCATGGACAGCTGTGAGTCCAAAATGACTCCCAGGTTGTGCACCTGGTCCTTCAGGGGCACAGTTACCCCATTCAGGACCAGGGAGTCCTCCCCACCTGCCCGCCTCCTGTCCTCCACAAACAGTACTTCTGTCTTGTCAGGATTCAACCTCAATCCGTTAACCGCCATCCATCCTCCAACCGCCTCCAGGCACTCACACAGGACCTTCACCACCTTCACTGGTTCTGATTTGAAAGCGTGGTAGAGCTGGGTATCATCCATATATTGATGAACACCCAGCCCAAACCTCCTGATGATCTCTCCCAGCGGCTGCATATAGATGTTAAAAAGCATGGGGGAGAGGACAGAACCCTGATGCACCCCACAAGTGAGAGCCCAGGGGTCTGAACACTCATCCCCCCACCACCACTTTCTGAACACGGCCCAGGAGGAAGGAGCAGAACCACTGTATGACAGTGTCCCCACCTCTATTATGATGTTTTAAACCTTAATCAGATCTTCCTCTGCTGTTTGTATGGGGATTTCAACTCTTTAGTCTCTGCAGTGATGGGTACATTTTAAATATATGTTGTCTGTTTAAAACCCCGATATCTTAGTTGCTTGTCAGGTGATAGGGAAAGGATCAGGGAGCGCGATTGCACCAGGCCAGATCTGGGTCTTCCACATGGTGCAACATAGCTATTATTTATAAAGAAGAGAAATATGTAGGAAAAGAAAAAAAAGAAACAAAAGAGATAAGAACCTTGGAAGTATTATTATTTTAAATTTCCTCAGACTAGCAATTTGCTGTCTTCCAAATTTTGAGTCTGATTTATCTATTAATGGAACACCCTAATTTGTGACATTCATGCTATCTCTGGCTTTCATCCCCTTTTGACTTTAAGTACCCACGGAGGTGCTGCAGGCAGGGGGAGAGAGAGAGAAAGAGTCCATGGCAGAGGAACTATCTCTGAACCCTTTTGGGCTTGCACCAGCAAGGGCAGACAAACAGGGGAAGCTTTCTCCCCCCCCCCCAGTTGTTTTGAACAATCCCCCTTCCATTGGTTTCAGTGGGAGGGAAAATAACTATGCCAGCAGCTCCAGGGCTGGTGTAGTTTGTCTCACTTGTACGGGTTTGTATGTGTGGGTATGTCAGGGCAGTAGGGAGGGCCTTGGGTCTTCGGACCAAAGTCTTCCTCACCTACCTTTTCCCAGCCAATTCCATCAGAGTAATGGAGGTTGATCTTTCTGCTGCTGTAACAAAGACGTCTCTGTGTATCCACCTCCTTCTCTACCCCCAGAGGGGCTACTGGATACAGTGTACATCCCTCTCCAGGCATAGAGGGAGTATTCACAGTATTCAGTAGCCCCTCAGCCTACCTTCCTGGGAGCATAAGATTGCTCCCTAAAATAGCAATTATTTAGTTTCATAAAGGTAACATTTCCAATTATTATTCTTGTATTGTTTTTCACTTACTTGGCAATACTTTCAGGGATATTTACATATTCCATTGGAATTAATTCACCGAGCTCTGCCAAAGTGCTCACATATTTTATCTTACTGCTGAATTTTGAGCTGAAAACACAAAAATTCAATTAATTAATTAAGATACATTCACAAGTATACAAGATCCCGAGTGCCATGATAGTTTTCCATGTTCAATAACAAAAAGCTGAATCAATCACTTTTAAGTTTCACATGTGAACACTCCTTCACTGTATCTTCAGTATATACTTAGGGTTTTTACAGGACCGTCATGGAGATTAGGAGCCCACGCATGAGCATTGCAATGTGGGTTGACATTGCTACCCTCATTTTGTAGAAGGGGAAGGATGAGGTTAAATGGTAACCTGAGGGGTGGGGAGCCTTTTTGGCCTGGGACCACCCACCTGTAAAAGTTGACCCACAAGGGTGGAGGGAGGGTTCTGATTTGCCAGCATATTCCCCACTGCAGATTTAACCCTATGCTCATCAGTTGATGAGTGCGAGGTTAAATTGTGATGCTTTGGCTGTGCACCACTTTCCTGTGAGCAACACTGGATGCACGTAATGCAGAACAGAACCCCATCAGCTGATGTCTCCTTGACAGCTGGTCTTGGTTTTGGAGGGAATGACCTCTCAGGCCAAACTGGACACCCTGTCTTAAATCAACTACTAAGCTCATTGCTGAGATAAGATTAGGATAAGGACTCCTTAGCTCACAGCTCACACTTTTTACCAGCGTACCATCATCTTTCACACAGTAACAGTTTCTCTCGGAGGTATTTTGAATAAACCATTTGATGGCTTCCCTCATGACATTTTTCTTGTCCATTTCTCTTCTTCTGCTAACAAAAACAGCTTTAGAAGGACCTCTGGCCAGGCACAATCTCAGCACTTGTAAGAATTTGAAACTATTACCTTATGAAAGGCCGTGTCACTGCTAAAATTGTTCTGATAAACCAAGAGGGGTGAACAATGATGAAGGATTTCAAGTTCTTCCTTAACCTATGTTTGAAAAGAAACACATTTAAGCTTTCAAAGCAATATATTGCCCAAGAAAAATCTTGGTCATGTGCATCTTCTGCCCTAGTCAGGATTCATGCGCTTTTGACATGCCACACCAAATGCCCTTTTTCTCTAGCGTTTATTGGGAAATGTGAAACTAGCCCCTGCATATATTAGCATACTGAAGGAGAAATGGGGAGAGGGCTTTAAAATAATAGGTATGGGAGCCAGACAATAGATAGAAAGCAAGCCATGAGGTACAGACCGCCTGTCAATCATCTGGTAACATCTTTTCATCCATCCCAGTCCTGGCATCTTTCTCCTTGGTGTGGCTCCGTTCAAGTAAACAATCATATAGTCTTCAGCAACCATGAGCTCCAAGGTACTTATTACATATCTGAATGGAAACAGAGAGAGAAAATGAGTGAGGAGAGGGGGGACAATGAATAATTTGTTCAAAATCTATACTTTGCTCTTCAAAAGAGTACAATCTTGTGATATAAGGAACTGCAAAAGTTTTCATAAATTTCACTTTTAACCAATAGGGCTCTTGTAGTGAGTGGCAGACTTGGGCTGGATCTACATTGGTCTTCTAAACATTTGTTAAAACTAACGTTCCATAGTGCTTAATAGCAGTTTCCCATTGCCAGTGGCTCCACCTGGTGTCACATTTTAATAATGCGTTTTTAATGTTACAAACGAAAGTGTAGCTCTGCCCTTGGGCTTCCATATTTCAGCAGCACACACCCCCTTCCGTTCTAAGTCATTGTTGCAGCGCCCCCTGCAGCCCACATTCAGCTCAGTGTCCAGTGTGGGTGAACTGGTCATGCTACCCTAAATCCCCCTCTGCAGTAGCACATGTACCAATCCAACCCCACATGTGCTACATTTATATGCTAAATAACCACACACGTGGCACATGTCAAAATTGGCAGAGATACCCTCCAGGTGTGGGGGATATTTAACCAAGAGGGCCATACTAATTTTATTTTTTAGGACAGTGGGAGCTCAAACAAACAGCAGGGAAATGTCTACACCTGCTTCCATTGCCAGGGAAGTCAGAAAATAAGTGCAGAAACCCCAGGACACAATGAGTGGCAGGGCATTAGTCTGGAAATCCAACCACAAGACTTGCCTCATGCTTAATGCACAATATGGTCAACATTCGAGACTGAAGTTTTATTATTTCAGCACTGGCAGATTAAATGGAGATCAAGGAAGCCATTCCTTATTTGAACCAGAGCATGGCTGAATTCATACTTAACCGTAGGTGACATAGGAGTCACTTTGCCATAGCTCCTCCACTTATGATAAGTTGAACGCAGGAAGGAGTTTCAGTGAGTGGGACTGAGGTGCATATGGGGGGGGGCAATCTTATAAGCCCCGTTTCCAATTTAGCTAGCAT
Organism: Zootoca vivipara; assembly: GCF_963506605.1. Lineage (NCBI taxonomy): Eukaryota > Metazoa > Chordata > Lepidosauria > Squamata > Lacertidae > Zootoca > Zootoca vivipara. The sequence continues at coordinate 4,350,672 of NC_083286.1, forward strand.
AGCATGGCTCTTCTGATATGATTCTCCTCATTCCTCCCTTCCTCTAATATCCAAGTGGCATATGAAAATGTCACGAGAAGCAGCCTCCATGCCAATATATGAGATTAAGTACCAGGGTCAAAGGCTGGTAGATGCCATTCACTGGCTTTGGGTATGAGCTGTCATGTATGAATAGTCCTTCAAACATTCAGGTAGGACAAATTCCATCACCAGTAGTGAAGCAAGAGAAAAAGAGTTATGATTATGGGTCTTGGTTTGTCATCTCTGGGTGATTCTAGCCCATAACACCTTGGAGAATAGTAGGAAGGAGGCACACAGATCAATATGCTCTAATTCTTTCTTTTTTCTGTGCACAAACCAAACGTCTGTTTCACAGAGGACTATTAAATGACAAAGGGACACATATTTCTGATGCATTTAGATGACGTTTAAACCTTCAGCTTATCTCTCAAAGAAGATTGTTATCTATCACAACACAGTTGCAGGCGGCCACATTGTTCATGCCGCCTCATCACTCACAGGAAAAGGTTTTCCATGACATAGTTGTAATCAGTTCGACTGCTGTCTGGCAGAAAACATGCAGCAAACACAATGATGGCATTTAGACCATCCCCATAGTATCCTGTGGAAGAAACAAAAATGCATTTGTTTCTCATAAAGTATGCTTAATTGCACAATCTCTAGAAAGCAACCTAGCCGGCTTCACAGCTGCTGAATATCTATGTACATGCATACACTCTATATTTTCTGGGAGCAAAAAGTGCATGAGAGCAGGTCTTATGTCTTCTTCTTCTTCTTTGGCGATCACTTGTAGCCGAGTAAGATTGTCTTCCATAAACTCGGTTTTAACAATCCAGACCTCTTCTTCATTCCTGATTTGTTTGAAGGGAGATTTAAACAACATGGGTTATTTAATGAACTTTCATTCTGATTTGCTAATGGGAAGGTTAGATGGCATTGTGTCGAAGCAAGTGTTGTTCCACAATGCATCCCCTTCCTTATTGCAAAAAGGCTGATCTTTTGGGTAAGCAGGTTTCTTATGCAAAATCTCCCAATCAACTATAATTGTACAACACAAATTTGCTGGTATGTGATTGAATCCCATCTGAAAATAATGACAGCCTGGAAGCACCCAAAATATGTTTAAGCAATACAGTTCTAGAGAGTTGCAAATGAACTTTTGTCTTAGATGTTCCTAAAGTTATAAAATGTTTTAAATGTTTTCTTTGATTCATTTTTAATTGGATTGTCTTGCTGCTTTATTGTTGCTGCCACCCTGGACATCATTGGGAGGAAGGGTTGTATAGAAATTTAATAAATGAATAAAATAAAAATAAATCCTAGCTCTAAGTTCCATCTTCATCAAAAGTGTCTGCAGAATAAGGGCCATAATCAGCCTGCTCTGGGATTGAACCCACCTTTTCCCCAATCAGGGCTTATCTAGTGTCCATATTGAACAGTTGTGAGCAGCCTGCCTTGAAAATTTCCACACTGACCCATTGTGGGAGATTAGTGTAGGAGTGCTATGGATATTTCAAATGGCAGACAGATCACAGGCTTCTGCAGCAATTTACAGTGGTGCTGAAGAATGCCTTTGCATTCCACTACTTCCCCACTCCAGAAACAAAACAAAACAAAACAAAACAAACAAAAAACCCAGATTGGGCAGTGCTTTTTTCCCCTGGGGGTCCTCAAGGGTATGGAATTCCAGCATCTTTTTTCATTTTTAAAGCACTACAAAGTGAGGGACTCCGCCACACTGCTACCACCAATTTAAAAACCTGTCTGCTGTTACCACAAGTTGATAATTCTTTTACAGTATAGCAGAAGCTTTCCAGCTTTACAACGAGCCTTCTCAGAAGGGGATGGAGTAACGTAACCTTTCTACAACTTTATAAAACTCGCAAGTCCATAAAATAGTATTAAGGAGCAAATATTCTAAATTCATTATCCATCGAGGCATAAAGAATTTCATAAAAAGAAAGTACAAATAAATATCATATTAAAATAGACAATAATGTGAATGAACAGATTATACTATGGTAAAAAATAATATTGATTAGAAAAACAACAACCAACAACTTCTGGTTCTTGTAAAGTGTACGGTAAGAGGTTTCCTGCTAATAGAAATGAGAAAACCCTTAGGGTCTCACAAAGCAACTGCTGTCATATGGTGCTGTCATGGGTCCTTACTTCTAATTAGCTCTGAGGCTGCCATACTTTGGCAGATGTGTCAGTACAATTGCACAAGGCCACTTTTAATAGTTCTACTTTGTAATCCCACACAAAGCCAAAAGTTTATGTGCAGCATTACATTTTTAGTCACATAGAACAGGAAGCAATTCAAATTCTCTAATGGATTTTTTTTTTAATAGTTCTACTTTGTAATCCCACACAAAGCCAAAAGTTTATGTGCAGCATTACATTTTTAGTCACATAGAACAGGAAGCAATTCAAATTCTCTAATGGATTTTTTTTTTTATTTCATGCAGTCTGTTATGGTCAATAAAGGTAAAGGGACCCCTGACAGTTAGGTCCAGTTGCAAACAACTCTGGGGTTGCTGCGCTCATCTCGCTTTACTGGCTGAGGGAGCCGGCGTTTGTCCGCAGACAGTTTTTCCGGGTCATGTGGCCAGCATGACTAAGCCGCTTCTGGTGAACCAGAGCAGTGCACGGAAATGCCGTTTACCTCCCCCCCCCAGAGCAGTACCTACTTATCTACTTGCACTTTGATGTGCTTTCAAACTGCTAGGTTGACAGGAGCTGGGACAGAGCAACGGGAGCTCACCCTGTCACGGGGATTCGAACCGCCAACCTTCTGATCAGCAAGCCCTAGGCTCTGTGGTTTAGACCACAGCACCACCCACGTCCTTAGTTGGGTGCTAAAATCAGAGTTGTTGGGTTCTCAAGCTTACCTTGAAGACCTTCCCAATAATAAACAGGCATGTGGGAACCGGTTATGGTTACCCAGTCATGCTCTGCACATGGCCAATAATATACTGTTATTAGCCCAACTTGTTCCAGGACTGAAGTCTAGCTAAGACTGGAAAGTGTCTCCAGGGCTGAGGCCTGATGAACACTGACTTTCCTGCCTTAGTCCTTCTGTCTGTTCTCTTCACTGTCTCCTGTAAAGCATAACAGATTCATGCTTGGAAGAGGAGGGGGGGTCACAGGAGCCAATTCCGTTCTACTTCCTTGGCTCTTTGAAAAGCATCCGTCAGTCAGCCTCTCCCTGTTGTGACCTAGTGAGGACAGGATGAGTGTCATCCTCAATCCACGTACCACATAAAGTCAGAGAAACTGCTCTAGAATGAGTTGATTCACTTAGGAGACAAGAAAAGACAACTAAGAATCTAAAAGGTAGCCACATTCTTTGAGTAAAGGTCACAACTTTCATTCTCAGGCAGAAATAACTTGAACACCAACACAAGTGAGTCAATTGTTCCTGCAGTATTAAAATCTATAAATGCACCATGAACTAGTTTTTTCCTTCCTTAAACCTTTTCTTTGTAACTATGTAAGCTGGTCCTGGAAAATGAAGTGTTTTAAACATAGAATAAAAGTAATAAATGGTAAACAGATTGCTGCTACAGCTAGCTTCAGAATAGATCTCCCAATAGACAAGGAATTCACTGGGCAACCAGGCCTGTTTCTTTCCTTAATGAAAACTTAATCTAAATTTGGATCTTATGAGATAATAATATTAATAAAAAGAGTATTGTTTTCTATTTGGGGTGGGTGAATGGCTTTTTTGTTCCATGCCACTAAAACCGTAATGTAGAACAATCCTACCTCCATGAGAAATGACCCTTTTATAAGGCTCAATGGCTTTCATATCGATCCTCTGCTCCTGTTCTCCAATGACAACTGTTCTCCATAACCGGTTGTCTTCTCGCTCTTCCTCAGCAGTATATTCTGGGATGGCTTCAGATTCCTCTTGGGAAGCTTCCTTAATGGCCGGCTGCTCTTCTGAGGAGTGCAGAGGCAGGTGAAAGAGAGAATAAAGTGGCAGGTTATTACTGACATCTGGAGAAACATCATCAAATATGTTTTCACTTATGAGACCATGGCATCCTGCCATGAACTTAATTACACTATTCTCAACTCCTTGGCCCTGTAATTTTAAAAGACTAATGATCAAACTTACACTCCTGTTTTAGTATGACTTAATACAGGGGTGATGGATTTAGCTTGCAAATGAGTTTGAACCATACAGACACTGCTGTTTGTGAATATCCAAGAAGAAACAGCTGCACTGAAAACGCCTGTGTTATGTTGGGCTGTATAAGACTGTTTATTACACAATACTACAATGCCTGGAGGTAAATTTGAGGTTGTCAACTTCCTATTTCTGTGCTCCTTTGTACAGATGACGTTTCAGAAAACAGAATGGCCTCCTTCTGGACCAGTTGTTTTAGATTGACTTTTGTTCCTTCCCTTCCAGTTATTACCCTGCTTATAAAAACAACATGGAACTGTTTCTTGCACAATTACTGAAAAAACTCATCCCAGATGAGAGAGCCAAATACAGTACATAATGTTTATCTATGGTTTGGATTAGCGGTGCACTAAGTTGGACATCAATTATTTTGAGCCTAAAATAAAGTGTTTGAATCGGGGTTGTGTATGCCATATGTTAGCAGATCCAACCTTTGACAGTAGCCGCTGGCTCTTTCACTTGTATTGGGGGGATGGGACATATGGCACATTACAGAGCTGTCCTTATTCAGCCTGGACATCTGGCTATCTAGTTGTATTTACTGGGCTGTTCCCAGAAAATGAGCCACAAAATAGATGAGGTTGGGCCTACGTATGGTAGAGGCTGCAGTTGAAGAGCATTCAAAATTCATGGAGTGTTCCCAATATACAGTCCAGGGCATATCCAATGTTTATAGCAGTCTTTAGCTTCTAAATATTCAATCCTAAATTCAACTCAAACTACACATTGCAGCTAAACCATGTAGTGCACCTCTTGCTGGATGATAGCACTCATATGATAGCATATTGTATGCTGAAAAACAGGTAAGAATGAGACTCACAAATAAAGCATTACGCAAGAATGCAGTATTTATGAGGATTCAAACACAGCATCTCTGCAGCTGCGTTGCAAAGTGTTCAGTGAGATCTGTATCACATGATTGCGCTGCACATGCAAATTGCCTTAAGTAGAATCACACACAGGTACCATCAAAGGGTTGTAGCACCTTTGCTAATGTAGAGTGGAACTACATGTTATGCCTCCAAAGGCTGGCCAACATCTCCTCTGCAAAGTTGGGTGAGGCTGCTTGTATAAGGGCAGCCAACAGAATTTCAGCAACTACAGATTTCCACCCCACCTACGGTATGTGTCGTACATTGAATCTAGCAAATTTGTTTTTCCTACCCAACAATTAAAAGTACGGTAGAGATGCTTTGCCTATCTGGGGGAGGATAAAATTAAAGTAAATAAGGAGTTCAAAAATCATGTTATAAAGGAATCACTATTAAAAATATGGAAGAAACACAAAAGACTATCAGAGCCAAAAAAAACACCCAGATGGTTGTCACCTGTAGAAATATTAACAGTGAAAAATTCGGATGGAAAGTGTGGAAAATATAAAGATTTAAGAAGAAAAAGAAGGGAAGCTGAAAATAAAGGAATATGAAGAAATAAAACATCTATTGACAGGCTGGATTCAGTACCATCAAATAAACAGTAAATTCAACCAAGATAAATTGCAAAAAGGATTTATGGATAAGCCCTCGCTATTAGAAGAACACCTGCTCCAAAACAATGACAAAATTATTTCTAAAATGTATAACATTTTATTAGAATGGGAGGTTAAAGATGAATTAACAAAGGATACGATGGTCAAATGGGCATCTGATTTAGGGAAATTATGGGGAAATTCATGGAAGTTTACGGCCTCTGAAGGAATTAAGGAAAACATGATCAAAATGTTTTATAGGTGGTACATGACACTGGTTAAGATCCATAAAATGTACAAGACAAAAGATAATTTATGCTGGAGGTGTCAAAAAGAAATAGGAACCTTTGTACATATGTGGTGGCATTGCGATCAGATCAAACCCTATTGGAATCAAATTTTTGAAGAAATTAAAAAAATATTGATGTACAATGTAAAGAAAAACCCTGAAAAAAATTTATTGGGAATGTTAGATTAAGGAATAAAAAAACAAGATGAAAAAATATTTTTATACGCAACTGCAGCCGCAAGAATATTGATGGCCACATATTGGAAAAGACAGCATACACCAAAAATTAGTGAATGGCAAGAGAAACTATTCGGATATATAGACTTAGCAAAATTAACTAATTCAATAAGAGGCTGTAGTAAACAGAAATTTGAGCAAAATTGGGGGAAATTTGGGAACTACATGAAGCAACAATGCCCTACATTAAAATCCTGCATCTATTTTTAAAGCTCTGTACTGTGTGTGAGGACTACAAAGACAAGAAGAATTATCAGGGAAATCTATCATGCTGAGGGAAGCAGCAATCAGCTAAAAATTAATGAGACCAAGATGAGGAAAAGAGGAAGTTTATAGAAGGAGAGGATAAGTTTATTTGTGTGATATGCTTATTGTATATATGAGTTGTTTTATTTTACTTTATTTGATCTAATTATGAGTAAAGGGATTACTTGTGTATTAGATATTATTTGGTTTTTTATTATTATTTGTAAATAAGGAGTTATATTGATTTGTATGATTTGTTTATGTTTTGAGTTGTTTGATTTGTTTTGTTATGATTTGAATTCTAATAAAGTTTAATAATAATAAAAAATAAAAGTAGAGATGCTTTATCTTCCTGTACCCAAAGCTTCATTCTGTATGAGATGCCTTCATTCCAAGCCTAAAGACTAGTTCCTCAGGCACAGCCAACCAATGAAGGGCCTCTCAGCTTGACCTTCACTGCTGGGTAATTCCAGAGTTGCCACCTTCTGACCCAGAGATGAGAATCTATCAGTTTTAGAACTATCCCTAGGAAGTACAGTGGGCCTGAGCAAGCAGTAGACAGCAACATCAAGCTGCTCCCTCTGAGTGGCAGCCAAGGGGGAAGAGAATGTGCATGAACTGGAGACTGCTGTTGCGTTTGATAGTTGAGAAGACAGGCTGCAAACTAAGCAGAATAGATGCCATTAAGACTCTGCTGTCAGGCACACACCAATGACATCATGACTGCATCTTCCTATTTGCCTCAGCAACTGCTCAGTGCATCCTCTTCCAGCTGTGCTTCAACTCAATCTGTGCCTTCCTATATACAGAGCACAGAGAGTTCCATATAAGTAAAGGTAAAGGGACCCCTGACCATTAGGTCCAGTCGCGGACGACTCTGGGGTTGCGACGCTCATCTTGTGTTATTGACTGAGGGAACAGCTTCCAGGTCATGTGGCCAGCATGACAAAGCTGCTTCTGGCAAACCAGAGCAGCACACGGAAACACTGTTTACCTTCCTGCTGGAGCGGTATCTATTTATCTACTTGCACTTTGTGCTTCCGAACTGCTATGTGGGCAGGAGCAGGGACCGAGCAACGGGAGCTCACTCCGTCACAGGGATTCAAACCGCCGACCATCTGATCAGCAAGCCCTAGGCTCTGTGGTTTAGACCACAGTGCCATCCGCGTATCTTTCCATGTAAGTCGTTCTTTTTAAAATGGTCCTGGACAAGGGCTGGAAGGTTTGCTTAAAGATGCTGATTAAGTATGTGTGGGTGAGGGAGAATGACAATGGGCAATATATTTAGCTCTGCTGTCCCACTAAACAGGCTTCTAAAAAGCACATAAGCATAAGTGACATAAGCTTCCTTTAAATGTAAGTCTAACATAGGCATTTGTCCCTTTTAAGGCTCCCTCAGAAATAGAGTCAGTCTAATCAAAATGCATTGGGAACCTTTTCAGTCAGCATTTTCGCAGTAAAGAGACAAACTAATTAAAAATCTAGACTGCTTTGCATCAAATTTTTCTCACAGCTGCTTTTTCACACACCTGGCTTGTGGGCCTCTCTGAGGCATCTGTTTGCTCTCTGTCAATAGGCAGGATGATGAGATTGGTGGACCTTTGGTCTGACTCAGCAGGGACTTTTAATATTTTTATTAACTAGGCCCAGTAATTATTCCATCCACATAGTTATTGAGTTAGGTTGTGTCTTCAGAATCATTTTAAGAGGGAGGTTTCTTTTCTGCTCTTATATTTCCTAGGCAGAGTAAGAACAGCCACCTCAGGCAGCGGATTCTGGGCGCCATGAAAGTGGAGCAAACTGTTATTTATCTACTATTACCACATTTTTACTACCAGAGAAAGGGAGAAGCACTTGTGGGATCTTCTGGCTGAGGTTCCGAAATAGTAACCTGCTTTGGATACTATGCCGCATATCCTGGCTTCACAGTTTAGAATCATAGAATCATAGAGTTGGAAGAGACCACAAGGGCCATCCAGTCCACCCCCCTGACAAGCAGGAAACACCATCAAAGCATTCTTGACATATGCCTGTCAAGCCTCTGCTTAAAGACCTCCAAAGAAGGAGACTCCACCACACTCCTTGGTAGCAAATTCCACTGCCGAACAGCTCTTACTGTCAGGAAGTTCTTCCTAATGTTTACGTGGAATCTTCTTTCTTGTAGTTTGAATCTATTGCTCCGTGTCCACTTCTCTGGAGCAGCAGAAAATAACCTTTCTCCCTCCTTGATATGGCATCCTTTTATATATTTGAACATGGCTATCATATCATCCCTTAACCTTCTCTTCTCCAGGCTAAACATACCCAGCTTCCTCAGCCGTTCCTCATAAGGCATCGTTTCCAGGCCTTTGACCATTTTGGTTGCCCTCCTCTGGACACGTTCCAGCTTGTCAGTATCCTTCTTGAACTGTGGTGCCCAGAACTGGACACAGTACTCCAGGTGAGGTCTGGCCAGAGCAGAATACAGTGGTACTATTACTTCCCTTGATCTAGATGCTATACTCCTATTGATGCAGCCCATAATTGCATTGGCTTTTTTAAGCTGCTGCATCACACTGTTGACTCATGTCAAGTTTGTGGTCTACCAAGACTCCTAGATCCTTTTCACATGTACTGCTCTCAAACCAGGTGTCAACCATCCTTGTTTAGCTTCTCCTTGCATTGCATTCATTCTCTGAACAGCTTTGTAATATTTCTGTTTCAAAATAGGAGCACTTTGTAGTCCAAAAATATTAGCTGATATCTCATCCCGAATAGTTTTGTTATAAGACAAACTCTAGGAAGCAAAAAACCATTTTGTTTGCTAGCTACATCAATAGGCAGGTAAGAGATGGTGAACAATTTACTGCACTGATAAATCTGCCAGACTACATTTTACTCATCTAGAGAAATACAGAAGATACAAAATGTGAGCTGCAATCCAATAAAACACTTAGCTGATGCTTGGCTTCAAACATTTAAGCACTGATTGTTTGCAGAAATAATGTAAATGGAGGGAAAGCATAATTGCTAGCAGTGGGGATAGGTATTAGCAATAGCACAGAGAATGGGATAAAATCACTCCTTTGTCTCTACCTGGATTTCTATGGTACAGCAGACAAAAGCAGAGTAAAATCAACCTCTGAGCAGACCTATTGGTATTGTACTATAAACACAACTTTTGTATCTGGCTTATGTAAATATTCTTGGGTTGAATTCAAAGTTAGTCATACTCAGAGTAGACCCATTGGGCAGAATGCAACAAAGTTGTTGCATGCACTGAACAAGGTCTGCTCACGCAATGGGACTGTCCCTGCCTCTCCTCCCTCCTTGCACCCCTAAGTCTGTTCTGGAGGGGTGGGGGAACCCCAGAACAGGTTTGGGGTGGGGGTGAGGATGACTTCAATATTGGTCTCTACAAACAAGATGAAAACTACAAAGTGAGAAGCATTTTGTGCCCAAACTTATGCTCACAATGCAAAGCTCAAAAACAGCCTATGTGCAGAAAAGTGGGATTGCACAAGAATGAGGAATTATGGAAAACCATGTATGCCACCTTCAGCAACTTGGAGAAACAGGTGGGATATAAATGTGATAAATAAAAATTCAATTAGAACTGGTAGTTTCATTTAGCTGCAGTGGGCATCAAGACAGAAGCAGAGCATAGTTTGATGTGAGCTAATGACTGGTGCCTTTCCTGGTGAAATTCTGCCCTGAGTTTCTCCAGTGACAAATTGCTGAGTCTATTAACTATAAGTTGCTTAAACCACTTGATCTGTGAAAATGCTGTTGAGCTGTATAAACACCATTGTTCTCAGTTGTTGTTGTTGTTGTTGTTGTTGTTGTCGTTTAGTCGTGTCCGACTTTTCGTGACCCCATGAACCAGAGCACGCCAGGCACTCCTGTCTTCCACTGCCTCCCGCAGTTTGGTCAAACTCATGTTAGTAGCTTCGAGAACACTGTCCAACCATCTCATCCTCTGTCGTCCCCTTCTTAGTCCATTAAATTGTGTGAGTTTCAGACATTTAAGCCCTGGCTGGGGAATCTGTACCCCCTGCCCCCCAGTGCTGATGGGTTACAATACCCATAAACCATGGCCATTAGCTGAGGTTGATGAGTCCAACAACATCTGGAAGGCCTCAGGTTTGCTGCCGATGATTTAATCAATTAACAGTGCAATCCTATGTCTACTCAGAAGTACAGTCCACTGTTTTCATTGAGGCTTATCCCCATTTAAATGGGGATAACAGACTACATTTCCACGAGTAAAAAAATATATCAAAAGGAAATAAATCTTACTTTCTTTATGGCATATGTGCCATAACTAGATCATCTTAGAAGATACATTTCTTTCTATGTGGAAGATACTCTTTCTTTCTAGGAGTGCCCCTTCTAAAGATAGTAGTTGCTGCCTGCCATTTTTAAAGTGCTAAAATTAAAAATAATATTTTTAGCTAAGAAATCTGCTGCCCACATAACCAGAGGCTCATTTTTAGTATTTCAAAATCAATGTAATTAAATGACTGATGGAACACTGAAATCTTGATATCTGACTTGAAATCATTACTATAGTGAAAGCAGTGCATTCTGCCACAGCTTTATACATGATACTCGAGTCAGAACCTGTCTTCGTTTCTGAACACACAGCTGAGTTGACAGCTGAAGCCCTAGAGTGAGAATCAGGGCAGTCTCGAGCAGCTCGGGCGCCCTGGCGCTGAGGTGCGGCGATCGCTCCAGCGCCCCCGCCCTCGCAGCGCGCAGCATGGCTTCCGCGCGGCTTTGCAATGCAGCGCCCTGCCTGCTGGCCCGGTGCCCTAGCACCCCGCGCCACCAGGACTATACCGGGACTGGTGAGAATCACTTTCCCACTGCTAAGCCTTCCTAAAAATAATATAGAAAATGCACATTTCATCACTTTGCATGCTACTTTACCTTCCCAGTTTATCTCATTAGCATGCCCAGCATATTCAAAAGAATCTGCTTCATCTGGTGTGTCCAGGTCATCTACATTGATGTCAATTTCATCCGGAGTGTCCAGGTTATCATCAGAAAGGACAGATCCTTCACTTTGGTCCAAAGAGAGATTGATATTCGGAGCTGTGAGTTTTATCCTTCTGGGGTTGGAACCGTCGATATCTAGAGAATTGGGAGGTTCTGAATAAGTGTGAAGATAAAATAATCTCTGTTTTAGATAAAAACTATTACGTTGAATAACATTTAAATAATTCTGCCTCAGCCAGCCATATAAAACTATAATATTTCCATCAAAATTTTGAGGGGAAAAAGCACATTACCATATAATAAAAATGTACCTAAACAAATTACATTCACACATCCAAGGATTTAAATTAACGAGGGGGGGGGACATAGAGGAGATGGTATTACAGCAAAGACGCTGTGTTGTGATTAGCATAGATAAATAGCTAGATGGGCCTTTCAGGACTGATCTAGTACTTCTCTGTCATTTTCTGGAGCCCTGCAAGTCTTATCTGGAATCCTGGGCTACTGCTGTCTAGACTGACCTATCCTACACACCTGTGCTGTGTGGAGTAAATGGGTTGAGAAATGGGCCCTACTATGTCAAAGTCTTCTTTCCTAACCAGCACACTTTAGGCAGCAATTTGAACTGCATTGTTTTGACTGTAATATGTTAATTTAGAAGGCAACTGTAGACAAATAAGCTGCAGACAAATTTAGCAAGAAAGTGCAGAGTAGCTAATTATCACATGAGCTCATGCCTGATGACACAAAGCACAGGAGAGTGTGCTGCAAATTATAATCTTTTGTCAAGAGAACCATTGAGTTAGCTAAATAAAGCAAAGTTAACACATTTTTCTTCTAGCACAGGAATGATCTCGTGGCAGCACAGAAACATGCTTCTCACTGAATTAACAAGATGCTTAGGAAAATGAGGAGGATCAAAAATATAATTAAAAGGTTGTCTTACCAGGTCTCATCTCTGTAGCACTGGAGTCTAGAATAGTCTCATTAGAAGGGATATCCATTCCAACATCCTCCGATATCAATCTGAAGCACACACAGACAAATAAACAAGCAAATATCTTAGGCTTAGGGTTTTGTATTAGAGCCATCATAGTGCACTAGGTGGAGATCTACCCATTCTGCTTTCATTGGACAAAACAGAGAAATGTTAGGGATATGCAATATGCTCCTTTCACTGAGTTTTAATCCATGTTAGAGAATTAACACTATTGGGGGGGTATTTATTTATTTATGATTAAATGTATATCCCACGTTTCCTCCCAAAGGAGTACAGGGAAGCAGACACATCAGTGATTAAAAATACAATTACAAATAAAATAACATATTAAAAACATTTAAAAATGATTAAAACAGTTTAAAACAATTAAACCTGTTAAAACATTTAAAAGCAATTAAACATGTCAAACAATCACATACTCTCAGGGCTAATAATTTCAAGGCTGCAAATAACAGTATCTTTGAGCCATCACATGCCTGGGTAAACTGGATTGTTTTAAAATTCGTCCTAAAGTTAATAAGAATGATCAAGTTTGGAGTTTCAATGAGAATTCTGCTGGCTCTCAAAATTAGGGTAACATTTCAGGATGAAAACTGGTTTGTTTCAAGTGGGTCCTTTCATGATTCTTCAGACAATGAGAAATCAAAGAATCCTGTCCTGAAGTGCAGAATGTACACTTCACTTTGTATGACTGAGCAAGAAAACAAGCGGGAATCCCAGACTCCTGGTCACAGAGGAGAGAATGAGACTTCTCTCCCCTTCACCCCAGCTCTTTCTTTCTCAACTAGGTAATGCAGGACCTGAAGAAAGGAGTATATCTATATCATCCTCAGATGTGCTAGTAAGGAAACCACTGACAAACCAAACCAATAAAGATGATATCTGGGTAATTATGCACTAATAATAGCAAAATGAAAATAAATAATGGTGTGATCATTATTGTGTTTTGGCTACATGACAGAATAAGGAGTAAATAAGAGAATTAATTCTGCACTTTTTGGAACAACATAGTCAAAATTCCCATTTCCCATCCAGCCTACAGTTTGGAAACATAAACATTGCTCTTAAAACAAAACAAAACAAAACAAAACAAAACAAAACAAAACAAAACAAAAGATGAAGTTTAGAACAATTTGATATTTCCTTGTAAGTTACTTTCTCATTATATTACCATGTACAGGAGGCAACCATTTTGCACATCCAATTGATGTGTGACTGCCAACACAAGTCTCATTTTCAGCCTCAGAATGGGGCAAGGCAGGAGTGGGACAGGGTGGGACAGGGGTGGAATGGGCTGACCCATGACTGCTTGTGCACACAAGGACCGGAACGCAACCCCTACACAAACGGGGAGTTGCCTGTATTTCAGATCCTGCAGCAATGTGTGACTATTAATATTTTTTAAAGCACTTGTAACAAAATGTTTTACAAGGTCGAAGGGCCAAAGCCTTTTGAAGGAGACGAATCCCTGTTCTTCTAAGTATGTGTGATCAATCCTATAACCCCTTAGATAGGAATAAGTTTCTATGAACTCAAGTGGACTTGATTTTGAGTAAACGTTTTTAGATGGCACCGCAAGTATCCAGAGCTCTGGACTGATAAATTAGGCTTACAGACTTACTCAAGCAAAAACCAGAGTATTTTCCAAATATAAATTGTAGCCATATTTCATCAAATAAAGTACTGGGTTGTTTTTGTTTGTTTTTCACAGAACCTTCTACCAGCTTTAACTTTTACATTTTTCATGCTCCTCTGGATTCTTTTAAGGAGATTTTCATTTTATTACCCATGTTGTCTTGTTATTCAAAGCTTTCTTCTGGTTTTGATTTCCCTTCTAACTATAGAAGATGGGCAGCAGATAACGTGAGCACAAAATAATGTTTAAAAACACCATGAAAGAGAAAAGGGTATCTGCCCTAAGAAGAAGATTATGACACCGGGGCTTGTAATGTCAATCGTCCTGAAGTTAGGGCAATTGCAATCAATGGTCTATTTATTTCATTGTAGAACTATGAAATACAACCCTAGAATTAAGTGTAAAGATGACTAAAGGTGACTGTGCTTGAGGTTTATGTCATTATGATCTTCCCAAAAGAGTAAACAGAAAGAAATTGTACAACAAAACTCCAAGTGATCTTAAAAATAAAGGTTCCTACATCAAGTATTATGGTATTAGGGAGCACACCCACATTTAGGCAACCCTAAACAGAGCTATTTCTGTTTACTGCCTAACTGGGGGGGGGGGTTTAACAGCATATTCATATATTTTAATCAACATAAGTGAGTAATGCCAGAGGCAATGCTTAACAGAGACCATGTTGTTACTGCTTCTGAAGTCTGCCTGGCTCTATTTTTTCAAGCTTCCAGGAACCTTTTGGAAAAGACTCGTGATGATTTTGTCCTACCTATCATGCCTTAAACTTGACTATCTATGTACCATAGTTTTCATCATAACTTCTAAAGCCAAGCAAAAGTAGCTGCTTGATAATGTTGCTCAAGTGCCTAGTAAAAATGGTTGTTCCTCTTCCCTGGAATCCCTTTCCTACTGAGATTACCAAAAGTTGGTTTTAAAATAAAAATGTGTACACACTTAATGACCCCAAGCCAAATCTAACCTAGAAGTTCTAAATAGCAATTTATCAATTAGCAATTCTTCCTCTGACACCAAACTACCCTCTAGTAATTGAGTTAATATGCCTGTTGTCTTTGTCCAGTACTTTGAGTACTGTTGTCTTTGTTCACTTGAGTACTTTTGAGTAGGCATGCATAGGATTACAGTGCTAACTGATCACCTTATCACAGACTTTCAGGAATACTTTTGCAGAGTCAATCAGCAATATGCTATACAGACAACCCCAAACAGCTGCAACAGCAATAACAAGATGTGGAAATAGAGCAACTAAAGGTAAAAGAACATCTCTGACAGCAATAGGCCACGAACAATAAACAGAATTAGGAAAATATTCATTTACAATTAGAGGCCATGTATGTTAATATCCGCCCCTATGAAGTTAAACAACAGATCATCAGAGCCAGACTGATACCCAGAGAGAACTTGCTGCAAGACAGACCCAAAAAAGAAAATAACAGAACACCACTAGTAATCACATACAGCTCCTAAATTAAAACAGTACAATGCATCATCAGAGATCTACAACCTCTCCTAGACAATGACAGTTCTCTTTCTCAAGCTCTGGGAGGAAGACTTTTCATTGTCTACAGACAGCCACCCAATCTTAAACAACTTTAAGCAGAGGCTTGATAGCCATCTGTCAGGAATGCTTTGATGGTGTTTCCTGCTTGGCCTGGATGGCCCTTGTGGTCTCTTCCAACTCTATGATTCTATGATTCTAACTCCTCACCCACAATAATACAACCACTAGACTTAACATGGACACTGGTACCAGATAAACCCAGATGCCAACTTTGCTGCCACATCCAGGTGGCGCTGTGGGTTAAACCACAGAGTCTAGGGCTTGCTGATCAGAAGGTCAGCGGTTCAAATCCCTGTAACGGAGTGAGCTCCCGTTACTCGGTCCCAGCTCATGCCCACCTAGCAGTTCAAAAGCACATCAAAGTGCAAGTAGATAAATAGGGACCGCTCCGGCGGGAAGGTAAACGGCGTTTCCGTGCGCTGCTCTGGTTCGCCAGAAGCAGCTTTGTCATGCTGGCCACATGACCCGGAAGCTGTCAGCGGACAAACGCCGGCTCCCTCGGCCTATAGAGCGAAATGAGCGCCGCAACCCCAGAGTCGGACACGACTGGACCTGATGGTCAGGGGCACCTTTACCTTTACCTTTTTTGCACCCGCACAACACCATTACTGGCCCCAACAACATCAAACATACCATCTCAGGACTATTTAATTGCTCATCTTCTAACATTGTGTATGCCATCAAATGCCAACAGTGCCCTTCAGCTCTCTATATTGGACAAACAGGCCAAACCCTACGCCAAAGGATAAATGGACATAAATCTGACATCAGGAATCACAAGACAGAGAAACCAGTAGGAGAACACTTCAACCTCCCAGGACATTCTATACAAGATCTCAAAGTAGCTGTCTTATTACAAAAGAATTTCAGAAATAGACTGGAAAGAGACGTTGCTGAATTGCAACTTATTACCAAACTTAAAACTTCTGTTTCAGTGTATCTGAAGAAGTGTGCATGCACACGAAAGCTCATACCAATGACAAGCTTAGTTGGTCTCTAAGGTGCTACTGGAAAGATTTTTTAAAAATTTATCAGCCCAAGCTGCTATAACGTGCATGGAAGATTTCAAAAGCTTCCCCGGCTCCTGCTTAAAACAGTGATGAACAATCTCTCTTCTTGAACCAAGGAACTTCTATATATTTCAGCTTGAAAGGTACATGTGGCAGAAAAATATTTATGTGCAAAATCTTCTGGGGACAGCATGATTGGCACTGAGTTAGTTGAGAAAGGAATGTTCCCAGCCGACCACTGAAGGGTTACCTGCTTTGCAACCTGACACAAAAATACCCAGGGAACCACTTCACATACAATTTCTGAAGCTGTGAGCAATTTTGTAGTGAAAACAAAATCAGTTTCTGACATTGGGAAAGATTCCTGCCTGAAACTCTGGAGCCACTACCATTCAGTGAGCCAGATCTATCCGTGGTCTCTAGAGGCAGTTTCCTGTGTTTCCTGTGTTTCCATGTGACTCCATTGATTTCAATAAGCAGTTGAAAGTAAAAAACAAACAAATATTTGCTACTGAAATGTACTCCTACTGAACTGTACTTCCCACTCCAGAGTCTGGGCAATGCTGAGTAGAAAGCAACTATGTCATTTTCCTCCCACACATAATTCTTAGTTCCAAATGTTGGGTGCTGCTATGTTTTCCTCAACATGTGGGAGGGGCAGCTGTGTTGCTCAGGAACATAACCAGCATTGTGGGAAAGTTCCTCCACTGCTATACAGACAACACATACATTTAAAAAAAAAAAATATGCCAGCTCTTCTGAGGAAGAATCCATTACTTTTACTTACAGTACAGTTGTAAGCAGAAGTAGAGACAGGAGACTTAAGAAAGCTGATTAATTGTACAGCCTCCATGGAGTTAAATTTCTGTAGACACATTCTGCAGCATTTGCTAAGCTCACCTCGGCCTTCTTGCAGCTTAATTAGCAAAGCATAATTAAGATAACCGAGGTAGAGAAGGCCTTATCTTCTGTTTGTTGGTATTTAATTTGCAGTACAGCAATCTGTTTGTACAGCCACAGTGAGATGCTGCAGAGAGAGAGAGCTATCTAGGCAACATGTTTTAATTATCCATAATATGCGCAGTACAAAATGGTGTATAAATATTGACAAATAATTTTCACAACCACAGCTGAATGAGAGAATTGCATGATTAATCATTGTGGTTATTTCTGTTTTACTGATAATCTAGAAGCATCTATTAGAGGTCAGAAAGGAAGTTTCTGCCACGATGATGTCAGAATTCAGTGCTTCCACAAATCAGAAATATCACTTGGCAATTTATAGCTGATGGCTGAATATCCGTAAATTTTGTATTTCAGGAAAACATTTCATTTCAAGCGGTTGGGGGGGGGAGTTTCCTTATAACACATGGGACCTGGCCCCACCAACCTCAGTCAGTTCTCAGATACTAGTCAAGGGGGTCCTGGCTGTGAGCTTCCTCCTCTTTAGTTTCTGCTCTGCCCTTGTAGAACTAATATGCGAAGAGAATGGGGACAAGTGAAGGATTAGTTGCCTCTACCAGCCACGGGGTTCTGCTCCACCTGCTACTCCCTGCCTTCTTCCACTCTACCATTCCCAAAGGGCACCAGCCATCACTGACACGGTGGCCAAAACATTCAGGGCACTTTTGCTTCCAGTATAAAGGAATGAATAGAATGATAGCAAAAAGCCTCTCAGATGAACACACAGCAGCCGCCACCCGGCAAGACTGAGCCTGGAGCAGCAAATGACAAAACATTTTCTATTTTATTCTGTACCACATCAGGGCTAAAATAGTCTCAAATTAAGAAGTGAGCATTTCCATCTCAGCTCTGCTGAGATTTGACTCTTGTAACAAATCTTATCATTACTGTCAACTGAAATGTTTAACTTCTATAACTCCAAATATGAAATATTTTACTATCCTCATCATCTTGATTTACCCAATAGTACAGTAGATTTGCAATAGGTCCACCCAGTGCTTTTTTTCTTTAAAAAATGTTTAGGGGTACTCTCATTTTGACTCAAGAAAATCACCATTCTATAGTTCAAATCGGGGGAAATAAATACAGTAAATGGACAAAAGTACCCCAAGAAATAAAGCACTGGGTCTACCATTCACAGGTGTATATACAGTAGATGAGGAGCTAAACTAAGGGTATGTTCACATTACAGCACTTAAGCACAGCGAATTGGTGTTATGCTGGTTTTAGAAACAATTTCAAATAGTAGAAAGGTAAAGGGACCCCTGACCATTAGGTCCAGTCACGGACGACTCTGGGGTTGCGGTGCTCATCTCGCTTTACTGCCCAAGGGAGCCGGCGTACAGCTTCCAGGTCATGTGGCCAGCATGACAAAGCCGCTTCTGGCAAACCAGAGCAGCGCATGGAAACGCTGTTTACCTTCCCGCTGTAGCAGTACCTATTTATCTACTTGCACTGCATGCTTTCGAACTGCTAGGTTGGCAGGAGCTGGGACCGAGCCCTAGGCGTCACCACTGTCAAATAGTAGCATGCTATAACAAAGTACAGGATAGATAGACATTTTGGAAAACATCATGTGAACACATATTTTAAAAGCCAGCACTGGAAACACAGTAAGTGCATGGTAAATGAGAGTGTGAACACAGTCAGAGAGGAAAGACTAGGATGTTCCCAATGGCTATAGTGCATTCTGAAAGAGCAGTGCAGTACTATAATGCCAATTCGAAAGAAATCTTAATAAATTCAGTTGGTTTACTCCCCGGTAAGTAGGGTTAGTCCAGCCTAGTTAGTCACATTTACAGTTTAGGCTATAAATAACAGAGTAGGCTGTTATCTATATCATGTGCACCCTTGACCATGGGGACCCATGGGGATCCGGCCGCAACACTTGGCAGGGTTCACAGTGTTTGACCCAGCCTTCTATCTCGGCGTCCATGCCCGGCCACCAGACGTAGCTGCGGGCCAGTGCCTCCATCCTGACTATTCCGGGGTGGGACATGTGCAGGCCTTCTAAGACCTTTCTCCTAAGCAGGTGGGGGACTTGACTCAGCTACCCCACAATATGCATCCCCTGTGCGTCGACAAATCGTCTTTGCGAGCTGTGAAGCTTGAGAATTCCGGTCCTGGCTTTCTGGGCCACCCCCTCCCCACCCATTCCGCAACACGGGCCAATAACCTGTCCTTCGCTGTTGCAGTGGCAATGTCTTTCACATACAGGGGCTGGTCAGGTAAGTCTACCAGCTGCACTATCTGGTGAGCTGGAGCAGGATCTGGGCCACTTTCAGGCAGCAGTAAGCGGCTGAGAGCACCTGCGTGCCCCATGGCTTTTCCGAGTCGGTGCTGTAAGGAATATTGGTAGCCAGCCAAGAAGATGGACCAACGCAAAACTCGAGGGCAGAGCACCTGGGGTGTCTGGTGATCGGGGGCAAGGAGTCCCAAGAGGGGCTTATGGTCGATAACGATAGTGAAGGGTCGACCATAAAGGAAATTGTGAATTTTTTAAACTCCTTTAACCACTGCCAAGCCCTCTATGTCAATCTGGGAATAGTTGTATTCCGCTGGTGTGAGGGTTTGAGAGAAGTACGCCACTGGGACTTCTCTCCCGTCTGATAGTTGGTGGCCCAGTACCGTGCCCACCCCGTAAGGGGAAGCGTCACAAGCCAGCACAACTGGGAGATTTTCATCAAACTGTGTCAACACCGAATTAGATATAAGCAATTCTTTGACCCTTTGGAAAGCTTTTGCCGGTCGTGGGCCCCAGACCCAAGGTGCTTTTTTGTCCAAAAGTCTGAGCAAAGGCTCGGCCACCACCGCCTCGTGTGGCAGGAAAACATGGTAAAAATTTATGTTATTTCAACAAATCTTTCACAGATAGCTATGTATCACCTTGCTTAAAAATTAAAGAATAAACAAAGGATATATTTAAACAGGGATCTGATCCTGTTACGGTGGCATTGCTATGATGTGGAAAAGTTAATACTAAGCATTATCATATCCATATTTACTCCTATGTTTTACTTTGTTCAGGAGAGTGTGAATAGGATTGCAGTATTAATAATAATAATAATAATAATAATAATAATAATAATAATAATAATAATAATAATAATAATAATATATTATTTATACCCCGCCCATCTGGCCGGGTTCCCCCAGCCACTCTGGGCGGCTTCCAACAAAACAGAAATTCTAAAATACAGAAATCCATCAAACATTAAAACACAGAAATCCATCAAACATTAAAAGCTTCCCTAAACAGGGCTGCCTTGAGATGCCTTCTAAAGGTCTGGTAATTGTTGTTCTCTTTGACCTCTAGTGGGAGGGCATTCCACAGGGTGGGTGCCACTACCGAGAAGGCCCTCTGCCTGGTTCCCTGTAACTTGGCTTCTCGTAGCGAGGGAACCGCCAGAAGGCCCTCGGAGCTGGACCTCAGTGTCCGGGCAGAACGATGGGGGTGGAGACGCTCCTTCAGGTATACCGGACCGAGGCCGTTTAGGGCTTTAAAGGTCAACACCAACACTTTGAATTGTGCTCGGAAACGTACTGGGAGCCAATGTAGGTCTTTCAGGACCGGTGTTATGTGGTCTCGGCGGCCGCTCCCAGTCACCAGTCTAGCGGCCGCATTCTGGATTAGTTGTAGTTTCCGGGTCACCTTCAAAGGTAGCCCCACGTAGAGCGCATTGCAGTAGTCCAAGCGAGAGATAACTAGAGCATGCACCACTCTGGAGATACAGTCAGTGGGCAGGTAGGGACTCAGCCTGCGTACCAGATGGAGCTGATAAACAGCTGTCTTGGACACAGAGTTGACCTGTGCCTCCATGGACAGCTGTGAGTCTAAGATGACTCCCAGGCTGCGCACCTGGTCTTTCAGGGGCACAGTTACCCCATTCAGGACCAGGGAGTCCTCCACACCCGCCCGCCTCCTGTCCCCCACAAACAGTACTTCTGTCTTGTCAGGATTCAATCTCAATCTGTTAGCCGCCATCCATCCTCCAACCGCCTCCAAGCACTCACACAGGACCTTCACCGCCTTCACTGGTTCTGATTTAAAAGAGAGGTAGAGCTGGGTATCATCAGCATACTGATGGACACCCAGCCCAAACCCCCTGATGATCTCTCCCAGTGGCTGCATATAGATGTTAAAAAGCATGGGGGAGAGGACAGAACCCTGAGGCACCCCACAAGTGAGAGCCCAGGGGTCTGAACACTCATCCCCCACCACCACTTTCTGAACACGGCCCAGGAGGAAGGAGCGGAACCACTGCATGACAGTGCCCCCAGCTCCCAAACCCTCTAGACGATCCAGAAGGATGTTATGGTCGATGGTGTCAAAAGCCGCTGAGAGATCCAGCAGAACAAGGAAATAGCTCTTACCTTTGTCCCTAGCCCGCCGGAGATCATCGACCAGTGCGACCAAGGCAGTTTCAGTCCCATGATGAGGCCTGAATCCTGACTGGAAGGGATCCAAATGGTCCGCTTCTTCCAGGCGTGCCTGAAGTTGTTCAGCAACCACTCGCTCAATCACCTTGCCCAAGAATGGAAGATTCGAGACTGGGCGATAGTTGGCCATATTGGCCGGATCTAAAGATGGTTTTTTAAGAAGCGGTTTAATAACCGCCTCTTTCAGCGGGTCTGGGAAGGCTCCTTCATGGAGAGAAGCATTTACCAACCCGCGAAGCCCATCGCCCAGCCCTTCCTGGCTAGCTTTTATAAGCCAGGATGGGCAAGGATCAAGGAGACAGGTGGTTGGTTTCACTCGTCGAAGCAGCTTGTCCACATCCTCGGAGGTAACAGATTGAAATTGATCCCACAAAACTTGACTAGACAGGACTCTAGCACTCCCCCGCCCCAGCCCTGCTCCCACGGTGGAGTCTACCTCTTCCCGAATCTGAGCGACTTTATCTGCAAAAAAACTTTGCAAAATCATTGCAGGAGATCATGTGGCCCGTACTGGGCCCGGATGGAGCAGGTGGTTCTGCTAAATTGTGAACCACCTGGAAGAGTCTCCTGCTGCTGTTTTCTGCAGATGCGATGGAGACGGCAAAGAAGGTCCTCTTCGCCGTCGCCATTGCCACTTGGTAGGCTCGAAGTTGAGCTCTAGCCCGTGTCCGGTCTGATTCAAAATGAGTTTTCCGCCACCGGCGCTCTAGCCGTCTCAACGACTGTTTCATCGCCCTCAGCGCCGGGGAAAACCACGGGGCTGTCCGGGCTCCATGCAATCTGAGAGGGCGCTTCGGAGCCAGACAGTCAATAGCGCTGGTTAACTCTGCATTCCAGCGGGCCACCAGGGAATCAGCTGAAAGGCCATCGACATGGGATAAAACATCCCCTACCACTCTCTGGAAGCCAATTGGATCCATTAAGTAGCGGGGGCGGACCATCCGAATCGGTCCCACCTCCCTGCAGAGGGGAAGGGTTGCGGAGAAGTCCAGTTGCACCAGAAAGTGATCTGACCATGGCACTTCTTTTGTTTCGCTTTTACTTAATGTCAGATCACCAACATCCATAGAGGTAAACACCAAGTCCAAGGCATGTCCGCGGCTATGAGTTGGGCCAGACTTATTCAGGGACAGCCCCATGGTGGCCATGCTTTCCACGAAGTCCCGAGCGGCTCCTTGTAAGGTCGTGTCGGCATGGATGTTAAAATCCCCTAAGACAACCAAGCTAGGTGTCTCCAGGAGCACATCCGACACGACCTGAAGCAACTCGGGCAGGGAATCCTTGGTGCAGTGGGGAGGTTGGTACACCAAAAGGAATCCTGTACTGCCCCTATTGCCCAACTTCCAGAACATGCACTCAGAAAACTCAGTCTTACCAATAGGATGCCTGGTGCAAACTAATGACTTCCTAAAAATCACTGCAACCCCCCCTCCCCGCCCAGATGGCCTGGGTTGTTGTGCATAAGAGAAACCTGGTGGGCAAGCAGCGCCAAGAACGGGCCCATCGGCTTCCTCCAACCAGGTCTCTGTCACACATGCCAGGTCAAATCCTCCATCCACAATCAGGTCGTGAATGGTGGTGGTCTTATTCATCATCGACCTGGCATTGCACAGCAGCACCTTCAGGTCATGTGGGTATCCCTTGTCTATTCCAATATCCGTCCGGTCAGGACCAGACCTGGAGGCAGGGATAGTCCTCAGACAACGACTAAGTCTGCCTCGTCGGTAATGACATGGTCTGGTCTTAGCGTAACTCCTCCTCCTACCCGTGACCACTGAGATTGGTTGTCCCAGTGCATCACCCCCTGTGGAATCTGCCCCAGCCATTTTGCTTGCTGGGACCCCCTCCCGGGCAGCCCTGACCCCTCCCCTTAAAAACAAAATAAAACCTCTGTAAAAAACAGCAAAGAACAGAACAAAAGTAAAACACAAAAAACGCAATAAAACCAAAAACAATAAAAATTACAAATACACTAAAATTTAACAGATTCCCACACCCGACTAAAAATCCCTCCCTAAAACCTATGTAAATCAAAAAATACAGTAAAACAATACAAAGACAGAAAATTACAAACTAAAATTGACCCCTCCCCTTAAAATCAAATTTAAAACCAATACAGAAAACAAACTAATACAATAAAACAATACAAACAAAGACAAAATTACAAACTAAAATTAACCCCTCCCATTAAAATCGAATTTAAAACCAATACAGAAAACAAACTAACAGACTAAACGATAAACAAAAACCAAAAACAATAAAAGTTACGAACACATCAGAATTACAAGAAAAGCAGCAGCGGCACTGTTTCAGGCCTCCTAGGAGCCTTAAAGCTGTGGTAGAGTATGGGTCCCGCCCCCGGGCCCAAGGTGGAAGTGGGCTTCAGGGGGAGCAGTCCTTCCAGTACTCACAGCAGCACTGATGTTCCAGGCCTCCCAGGAGCCTCAAAAGCTGTGGTGGAGTGGGGGACCTGCCCCAAGCCCCAGGTGGAAGTGGGCTTCAGGGGGAGCAGTCCTCCCAAACACTCCCTGGCAGAGCAGCAATCATATGAAAAGTATTTTATTAATACAGTATGTCTGCAATAATATTTATGAGTTTCAGCTAGGAACAAAACTTTGCACTAGGCATAAAAGAATAATAAGCAAATCAGGACTCCAATCTGAATTGCCTATACTGGCCACAGTATTGTTTTGTTTCACTTAGATTTTAGGAACCTTATTGAATGCTCTTGTTTGTACTTTTATTCTTTTCAATGTAAACAGCATAGATACTTTTATTACACTGAGCAGCATCATTCTTTTATAAATAAAAGCTGAAGACAACAGAGGGTAGGATGCCCTGGGCTATATTGATTTAATAGGCTGTTGAGTGTTGGTTGTATGCGGAAGCGCAAACATTAGGTCGAGAATATACATGGGAAAGCCCTAAAATGGGAAAGTAGGTGTGTATGTTAATATTGGCCAGCAGGAGGGGGGGGGTGGAAGTGAGTTGAGCCCATTGCAAAGGAATTGATGTCGGAATCTGGTGCACTAACTGCCCTAACCAGTGAAATTGTCTTAGCAACAGCATTTTCAGTGGCTATAAGTGGGTCAAGTTGGGATTTACCAAAGCCAAAAATGCAAAGGCTGCAGAAGTCTGAATGTGAGAGGAGAGCTTTGAAGAGAGGGAGCTCTGTGAATTGAAGGAGTGGGAAGCATCTTTTGTAGGAATCAGCTAGAAGAGTACTGTGATTTTTAAAAAAGAATGTAGAAAACAAAGCTGCCTCATTGGGGTCACCAGGTGATTAGCAGCAGCCATATATAAGGGCTCAACTTCTTGGACTTCCTATAACACTACATCAAAGAGTAGATCAGCCTTTGCCAACCTAGTGCCCTCCAGGACTACAAGTGTCATCAGTCCCAGACAGCACGGAAGACAGCATTGATCACTGGAAGATGGGAGTTCCTATTATCTTTGCAATAAGAATGAAAACATGAGGGGAAATGAGGGAGAAAGCTATTGTGGCTGAGAAGGTATGTCAGATTCAGATTCCTAAACAGGGTTCATTTCATGTTGCATTGCCACAACAGATACAGGATTGTTCACAGTGTTCTCTCTGGGAAGACTGTTATTTATCATTTTACCAACTGCTTTATAAGCTTCATGATGTAAGACATTACGACTGCCGCTTTACAGGCTAAGAAAGAGAGACAGACCCAAAACATAGATTCCTGATTCTGAGCCTAACATTATATCCAAACAACCACATTAACTTCATGTGGCTTTAAAAGGCATGATACTGACCTGCCTACCTCCCCACCCCGTTTACAACTCTGCTTCATAGGAATTTATAACCATCAAATCAATCACATGCACAACATCTCTCTTTACACTTATGCTTTAAAGACTTCATGTTTTAAACCCTCCACACCTCAAAGTAGTTTCTCACAGGAATTTTTCAATCTTATTTCACTGACAGTTAAACCAGCAGCAATTCTGGCTATCATTTCAAAAGTGCTCATAAGACTTTCCAAGCTTTGCATTCCAGTTTATTTCTTTTCTTTTCTTAACCCGAATGATTCAGGAGGATGCTTGAAGAATAAAGTGTCATAGGCTTCATTTCAGATCAAAGACAGGACAGCTGTGTCTGCCTACCGGGCTATAAGGCAGAAGGGATCGCAAATAATGCTCCTTTGGTTAAGCAGGCTGTTAGCCCCCTTAGACAGTGGCAGTTCCTTGATTCCCTCCCTGCCCCCTTACTCGGAAAGCTATGCAGAGGACTAAATGACAATAATGAAGAGCCTTAGGCAATTAAAGACACAGGAAAGTTTTGTTCCCTAATTGCACAAAACACATCCACTTCCTGGCATGACAAGTCCATCAAATGCATGTACAGTTCCCTTCATAAAAAGATGTGACGGAATTAAGGCACAGCTGCCTATTTTCCCCCTATAATGAGGCAGTGGACGCTTTGCATCCTGCTGACAAATATTCCCCCCCCCTTCTCTACCCACCCTTGCAATGCTGCAACAATAGAGCTTTTAAGTAGAAAAAGCACATTCCTTGTCAATCTCTCAGTACGAAAACCAATGTGCTTACCTTCTAGAAGCTTAGAAGGATTGTTTCCAATGTAAAAATAAAAAAAAAGATGTTTTAATACTTTGCTTCAGCATCTGCCTTCTATAGCAGCTCACTAGCAATACAGATCTCCACCATTTTTCTGGTCACATGACTAGTGGTACTTCTAAATAAGGATGATCACCTGCCTCTGGATACCAAGCTGTATAGATCAGAAGCGACAGCAGCTCTGAGAAGCACTAGAATTCATCTGCAAATTATGATAATTTAATGGCCCCTGTGGAGTTGTGTCAAGCTCGGAATATATATGCATATATACCCCCCCACATGCATAATTATACCTACATTTACTAAGAAAATCAGTGGCAGAGCTTGAAAAACTCTGCTTTGCCTATCCAGAGATGAAGTAAAAATCTACAGTGAGAGAAAGATAAAAGCAGCAAACTTCTAATCAACTCAATAGCCCAAACCCAATTTTTCAAGGTAGTGAAAGCATTTTAGCAGTTAAGTTGTGGCGCACAGCTGAGAGGCACAAGCTACATAGCATATTTATTTTTCATACTCTGCATGAAAAAGAATTCTATGGAAAATTATGTGGGGGTGTGCTGGCGGGGTAAATGTCAAACTATCAATGTACTAGTTTATGCTAGCTCAGGCTGCACTTTGGGGAGTAGGGAGTAAAATCCAAATGTACCCCATTATCCATCTCAGACAGCTCAGGACCCCAAAATCATAGCCATCTTTTTTGGGCCATGACTGTCCTGTCTAGGTTATTGTTTTACGATATATCAGTGATAACTACTGTGTATCAAGGGTATGTATGTTCACATTGAACCCCAACTTCAACAAACTTA
Source organism: Zootoca vivipara (assembly GCF_963506605.1). Lineage (NCBI taxonomy): Eukaryota > Metazoa > Chordata > Lepidosauria > Squamata > Lacertidae > Zootoca > Zootoca vivipara. The sequence goes on from NC_083286.1 coordinate 4,378,150, forward strand.
AACACACAAAACTTAAATGCATTAAACTCTAATTAAACTCAAATATGAGCAATTGGCCACAGATATGAGGGCTAAGCCAACGCTCTTGGATATGAGGGTCTGATCCTAGATCTGCTTCCATCACAGTAAAAGACGGCAATGTTTTTGCTTTCCCCTTCTTCTTGCTGTCAAGCAGGGACAATAACATAGCACTTGTGAGGCAGAAATGACCCCCAAAGTTCCTTGTCCATCAGTCTTGCCGAACTGGTTGCCTTCATGTTTTCTCTTTAAAGCACAATCCCAGGTGGCACTGTGGGCTAAACCACTGCTCGAGCAGGCGACCTCCCAGCCATCCAGTCTAGGAAACCTCCCACTAACAGTGCCTCAATCTTATCTGCATTGAGCTTCAGAATATTGGTTCTCATCCAGTCCATTACCAAGGCAAGACATCAGTCCAGCACATCCACTGCCTCACCTGCAGATGTAAAGGAGAAGTAGAGCTGTGTGGAATCAGCATGTTGCTGACAACATACTCCAAAACTCTGGATGACCCCACTCAGTGGTTTCATGTAGATGTTCAACAGCATGAGCAATAAAATCAAACCCTGATGAACTCCACATTGAAGGCTCCATGGGGCTGAAGAGCACTCCCTAAGCAGCACCCTCCGGAACTGACCATCCAAGTAGATCCAAAGCAGTGCTACTCACCCCTAACTTAGACAGCCACTCCAAAAGTATATCATGGTCGATTGCCATGGTGCTGTCAGGCAAGGCATGTCCAGAGTGAGGAATTAACTCTTTATTGTCAAAAGTACACTTACAAGTTAGGAAAGGGCATGTCTATCAGTCCTATGTCTCAAAAGCCTCAGCTATTCCTAGATGTCCACCCAATGAGGCAGTTGTAGCAGCAGGGAGGCCTCACCTCCAACCTCAGCTTATGTATCTCCCTCACCTGAGCTGCATGCAAGCAGGCAAAACTATGTCTCTATGCAACCTGTTTCTGTTCCTCCCACTTCAATCCTCTTCTTGTTCAGGAGGAGGAGCCCTTTACCCTAACCTGACCTATCTCTCCCTTCCCATGCACCTGTTTTTCACTCTCCAATCCTGCAGCTTCTCCTGCCTCTGACTCTCATCTCCTGGCTGTTACAGACTTCTCCAGATCATCAATCCCTTCTTCCAAGTCAATCCTCTCTTCTCTGAGTGCCCACTCCTTGGTGTTCAGACAGTCCTTGACATCAATGGTATCAAAAACCACTGAGTGGTCAAGGAGAATTAACAAGGACACATTTCCCCTCTCTCTCTCCCAAGAGAGGACAACCAAAGCAGTTTATGTGCCAAAAGCAGGTTTAAACGGTTTGATTGAAATGGATCTAGAAAATCAGTTTCCTCCAAGAGCACCTGGATCAGGTTTTCAACCATTTGTCAAGAATCTTGCCCAGGAAGGGGAGACTGGCAGCTGGACAGTAATTTCTTAGATTTTCCAAATCCAGGGAAGGTTTTTTTGAGGAGTGGTTTTAGCACTTCTTCCTTGAAGCAGGCAGGGACCACCCCCTCACACAAGGAAGCATCACATCCCTGGCCCAGCCAGCTGTCCCTTCCCAACTAGTTTTTATCAGCCACAAGTGGCAAGGGGCCAGAGCACAAGGGGTCACCCTGACTGATCCAAGCACCTTGTCTACGTCCTTGAACCTTGCTAACCAAAACTCAAGCAGAGAGATCAGTCTCACAACAGGTTGGTACAAATGGGACCTGGGACAATACTTTTCAGTACAGAGTACTTCTGTTCAGTTAGCCACACCATCTTCCAGGATACTCGATTCCATCTCCACTCCCTGAACAAGTCAATCAGAATTTCACTTGCAATCCTCACTTGTAAAATTCAGGACTCTAACAAGGAACGCTGAACTTCTGGTCTAAAGGTAGAGCAGCATGATACATCCCTAGAGTAGATACTTGTTAGGAATAGGATATCCCAACAGTGGGGAAAGAAATATATTGGTCAGAGGAAGGTGAGAAGCTGCTGTAATAAGGAAAGTGTAAGACCCAATGCTTCAACTTCAAGCATTGGCATTCAAGCTGAGGCTCCAATACTTTGGCCACCTTATGAGAAGAGAAGAATCCTTGGAAAAGACCCTGATGTTGGGAAAGATTGAGGGCACTAAGAGAAGGGGACGTCAGAGGACAAGATGTTTGGACAGTGTTCTCGAAGCTACGAACATGAGTTTGACCAAACTGCGGGAGGCAGTGCAAGACAGGAGTGCCTGGCGTGCTATGGTCCATGGGGTCACGAAGAGTCGGACACGACTAAACGACTAAACAACAACAACAAGACCCAATGCATGAAGCACAACACTCTTCATCCCTGCATTCAGCATAGCAAAATCTTTCAGGAGGTGCAAGGCTTACTCAGGTTAAGATAGAGAAAAGAATTGAAGAATCCTTTTTTAAAAAAAACCTGTCATTGTTAGTAAAGAAACTGAAAGAAAGAAAGAAAAAGTACAAAGTCTACGGGTAATATCCAGTGGTGGCTTTGTGTCTGTAGAAAGCACTTCCACTTGTACAAGGTGTGCACCCCAGATTTTTGCCCCCTCCCTGGCTGCATGACCATTTGACCCATATTTATACAGAAAAAATAGAAATAAAATGTGTGGACCTGTCCTTACCCTGTTACAGGACTGAGTTCTCTTTCACTGCCAACAAATTGGGTCTCCTCTTCTGCTTCTTGTTCTGTTACCATACCATTGACAGAATGATGTTCTGAAAGGACATCCAATTCACCAGCAACAACTTGCAATAAAAGAGCATCTGTCCCTCTATTGTGTGATTTCCCATCCTCTTGTTGCCCAGATTTGTGAGAGTTTCTCTCTAGCAGAGTTTCATCTTGTGTCTCACAGATCAATTCCTGGCGTAAAACACCTTCTAATTCTTCAACAGGGTGTCTAGATTGTGACTCTATTGTGTCTATGCTACAGTTTTCTTCAGGTGATATATCATTCACTCCGTTTTGGCCCACCATAGTCCATTCCTGATCTTGCGCAGGGCTTCTGGGTGATTTCTTTTCATCTCCCAGTTTTTGAGGCACAACAGCAGAACTTTTCTCTGCCAAATAGAAAGATTCCCATTCAGTCTCCAGAGCAGACTGCCCTTCACTTTCATTTATTATGGAGAGCGACTGAAATGTATCCGAGGTTTCTGCTGAAAAGGTTTCAAGAGAATTCGTTTGTTCTACTGCTGTAGCTTCCTGTGAAGTGAAATTACTTTCTTGTGTTCCCAAGATATCCTTCCTCAAAGATACAGTTTCTCCGCCAGTAATGAGGACATAATCCATCTCTAGTGAAGATTGATCTTCGGCTTCTTTCATAGTTGTATTTTCCTTTCTTTCTGGTCTTATCATCTCTGACTTATCTGTGGACTTGCACCCTTCACTCGCATTATGAAGTGTATAACAGATAGATTCTGAAGTTAAAAAGAACAATTTTAGTTAAAGTAGTTAAGTCACTGATCAAGATAATATTAAAAACAAAATACATTATATTTAAGCTCCTCCTCCTGTTCTATTCCCCCTCTTTTTCCTTGCTTAAGTGTGGCTTAGTGAATAAGTATTATGCTAATTGCATGATATTCTAGATTGCTATAAAGTATATAAATACAATATTCTGTGATACATGCAGCTGACAACAAAGTCTCAGTTTTCTTTCTTTTGCCAGTATGTGAAACAGTAATAATCAATATCGCCTTCTTTAGACAGGAATGACAAAGAAAACATTTAAGCACAAAGTTTTAAAACTCTGAAGCACTGTATGTATATTTTTTTATTTGTCTAACACACATTCTATCAGTAAATGCATTAATTACTCACCATTGGCTATGCTTATGACCCCATCTGCTGGTGAATCAATATTATTTGATTCTGCTTCATATTCAAATTCTTTCAAAAAATCAGTCAACTTAGGAGTCACTTCAGGTTCTAACAATAAAGATCCCCAATCTTGATCTTCTTGAGAACATTCCCCAGTTTTACCATTGGAATCACTAGGCTTAGATTCTGAAATATTCCTTGCACTTCCAGCACCTGATAAATCAATATTACTTGAATCTGTTTCATATTTGAATTCTTTTAAAGCATATGGTGATTCAGGTGTCTCTCTGGATTCTAACAGAAATGATCCCCAGACTTGACCCTCTTGAGAACATTCTGCAACCTCATTGTTGACATCAGTAGCTATAGATTCTGAATGATTAATTTCATTGACACACGTGGGTGATTCAATACTACTTGAATCTGTTTCATATTCAAATTTTTTCAAAGTGCATGAAGATCCAGGAGTCCCGTCAGATTCTACTAACAGTGATTCCCAACCTTGATCTGCTTGAGAATATTCTGGAACCTCACCTTTGATATCAGTAGTGCCACATTCTGAATTGTTCACGCCACCTTTCTGAAGAGTGTAATCATGACCAAATGATACATCAAATGGAGAAGTACATGCAAGTGGTGATTGTTCTGTGAGTGATCCTACAACCCATGGGCTATTATTCTCCTGCAAATTTTCAGGTTCTTGTAGAATATTAGTGGCATATTGACTTTCTGCACCATAGAGGAAATCTTCATTTTCTTCTTCTAGGGAGGCTTGCAATGAATGTTTCTTTCTGAATATTTCATTGATTTCTACTCTTTTCTCTGATTGATTGTCTAAGATTGTCATGGGATTACTTTCATTCAGTGTGGCAGACGGTTTAGTGGCAACTGACATCTTACTGATGCTCTGCATATCTGATGCTTCCAGCTGATCATCCATCCCTGTAGGTGAAACCAGGGGAACAGCAGGATCCATAGACTTCATTTTGTCTGAGGAAGTTGCATCTTCCTGTTCTTCAAAGGTTTTATTTTCATATGCATTGCTTTCCTGATTTATGAGTTCTGCTTCCAAATTTTCACTACAGGAACTTGGCGGATCCTCTAGTTCAGTAGTAGTTTTATTTGCTATGTCAGATTCCCGCATAATAGTTTCCTCTCCAGTTTCAGATAACTCCTCATTTCCAGCAAGTGTTACTTTGTAGGACTCACCAACACTTGTCTCATAATCAAGACACAGACTTTCACCACATAATTCTTCTCTGTCAATTGCCAGCTGCTGATTAAAGACTACGTCTATGTCTTTGTATATTTCTGACAGCATGGAAGACATCTGAATAGCTTCTTCAGGTTCAGTTAGAACAGAAGATTGGGCACAAGTTTCCTTGTTTTCATATTCATTGCAAACATCAGGGCTGCTTGAGGCCTGTGAACTGCTGTCTTGATCACAGTGACTTAATATATCAGGATTTTCACCATTTGTTCTCAAGATGAAAGGCTGTTCAACATTAGTCCACAAATCTGGATCAACAGTAAATGCCTGGCAATCACTAGGGTTGTTGTTTTGTAATATATCTGGAACAAATGAATTTTCCTGTGGAACTTCATCACATCTTGGGCTAGGTTTCCTTATTGGTTTTAAAGGTAGTGCGGTATTAGATGGAAATTGTTCACTGGTTTCCTTTTTATCTAATGGATTTACATTTACTTCATTTGGATTGATGGATGCTGCATTCATTTTATCTCTTAGCAGACCAAGTGTTGGATCGACCTGAGCAAGTGCGTTCAATAGGTTTGATTGCCAGTCTTCTGGAACAGGGTGTCTAAGAGTGTCTTGATCTTTAACATTAGTAACAGAGGATTCTTGTTTTACACCCCCTTCATCCTCACAGGATGGTGACAGTGGATAACACTCTTCAAAATTCACAGTACCTTGATCTAACTCTTCTTCTTTGTTAGCCAGCGAGTTTGCTCCATTTCTGCATTCACATTCACTGTTATCTTGAGTAGACTCATTTTCAAACTTAGCAGCATCATGAAAATTTTGTTCTTTTTGCTTTTCATTTTTTTCTGTGTGCATTTGCATTGCACCATGTGTAATGGTGACTGTGTCATTAGTTTTTAAATCATTATCAGAATAAAATTGTGCACCTTCCACTGAACTTTCATCTTGGCTTGGTAAATTCCACCATTCTGAGGAATCATCTGGAAATCTAAGATTGTCCACTATGGGTTTTTTATTTTTATCTAATGTGGTTTCAGAATGACCTTGCATTATTACATCCCAAGCATCTGAATTCTTTGGGCCATGGTTTTCTTCATGATTTATATCAGACATTTGTGGAGTATTGTCATCTGCTTCATCCTGAATTGTTTCCCAATGTGCTGAACATTCAGACGTTTCATGAACATAATCCTCCATTGAAGTGTCAAAGGCATTAAGATTTTCTGAACTTTCATTTAATGTGACTACTTGGACATTTTCCTTGAAATGAGACTGAATGCTTGAACTTTCTGAATCAACTGCAAGGTTTGTTTCATGAGGCCGAACAGATTCTTGCCCTTGTGTGTCAGTCTCTAGTCTGTTAGGATGTAGAGCTGACTGTGTTCCTGTCTCTTGCATATTAAAATATTCTGAATCTACATCAATTCCAGGACTTGATAATGAGGATACTGTATCATCATCCACATGAGCATTCCAAAGCTCTAAGTTTTTCGGCACTTTGTGTTCAGTGCTTGTTTCAGAATCTTCTTGGCTTTTATTCTCAGGTAACTCTTTTCCAGATGCTTCCTCACCATCAGTTGTGATGTCCCAAGATTCTTCATTTTCTTTTTGATTATTAGCTACCTGCAAGCTATCCCAAATATGCACATTTGTAGAAAAATCACTTGTATCGGGAGTGGTTGCACTTGAGTGTGTATAGTCAATGGAACAACTACAAGTGGTGTCTTCTTTGTAATAGGTGTCATTGATAGGAATATCTTCTGGAAAATTATACATGGTATCTGACCCTTCAAGTGCTTCATTTATCTTCGGGCTTATTCCAACAGACTGTGCTTGTTCATCCATCGATACATTCCAGGCATCTAGAATATGGGACAACTCATGATGAGGCATAATATCAATACATTTCTCATTTGAAAGCTTATTCTCAGACTCCCCGCTTTCAGAAGTTTCACTATCATGCGAAGAATCCATACCATTTGACAACAAATCATTTGTTCTAGGCTTATCCATTGTATATTCTGTATATGAATCCCATTGAATTTCCACTGATCTCTCTTGATTTTTATCCTCTAAAGATGCTCCGTGACTGCTAAGCATTCCAGAAACATTTTCAGGAGTTTCCAAATCAAATTTATGAATGTTCAAGTTAGGAATTGACTCATCAAGTTCCTGATGTTCCTGATGTTCTCCTACTGGTATTGGCAATTCATCATGTAGCAAACAACTTGATGGCTCTGACTTAGAGATACGTTCCTCCAATTTATCCCATACATCTTGATGTTCAGCCAACTCTGGATAATGCATTCCTTGATGGTATTCTCCTCTAGGGGAACTTGGGGATGCACTCTCCTTCTCAGGGATCTTCTGTGCAGATAGTTCCCTATCCAAACTTTCAGATGGGGATAACACATTTAAACTGTATTTTGGGAAAGCATCCATGTCAAGGCTATGAATTGGGTGCTTGTTTTCTTTTTTGAGAGATGTAGCAAAATATTCTGCATTGCTATCTAGAGATCCACCCTTCTTTTCCTCATTGACAGGATGAGTCTCATTGGAAAATAGTAGGCTTATTTCCTCTGGCTCTGCTACTACATTTTCTAGACTGTCACTACATCTTGTTTTTTCTGGTGACCTGGGAGAGCCAAAAATTGCCCTGCTTTCCTCTGAACTATTACTAGATGAGAGAGGGAGTGGAAGGATCAAGTGTTTATTGTCATTTTGCATCATTTCATTCCTAATATTTTCAAGGGTGACTTGCCCACTTCCCTCATCTGTTCTTTGACATTGCTTGACTACTTGCTTTGAGGCAGAAAAGATGCCACTGTGCTCTAATCCAGTCTGTTGATTGTATTGAAGCTGTTCATCCCACTGGTTCAACTGTTTATCTAGAAGTCTGGTGTTCTGCTCTGATTGTTTGTTTCTTTTTACTTGATCACTGACTGAAAATGTTCTCTCCATGTCATTTTTGTCCTCAAGGATGACACCACTACTTACTTCAGCATTTCCCCCTCCAATATCTATGGTATTATTTAGAGCTGAGTGGCTATTTTTCTCTGTATAAAACGTCATTATTCCACAGTCTTCAGAAGAAGGACTACTTTCATTATCACAGTAGTCATCTGAAAAATATGAAGCACCTTTTTGTTTCAAATCAAGTAAATCAATATTTTTCATAATAGTAGTTTTAGAATGTACTGCTTCCAGTTGGTTCTTATTATTAAGTGGTGCTTCCCCAGGGCCTCTACTTCCATAGTCAGAATCAGTGGAACATACAGCTGATGTTTGTGGTAATTTCAAATCTCCAAAATTGTATGTTTCAGGTTCACCTGAGCTTATGTTTACCATTTGATCCAAGATTGGCTCATAATGTTTGCCCTCACTCTCTTTTTCATCTCCAACCCCTGTTGGTGATACATATGAGTCAGATGTTGAATAATTTGTATCTGGTGGAGAAACAATCAAATCATCACATGTATTTGAGGTGTTAAAGTCTGATTCTCTATATGACAGGAAGGGGTCTTCCCAAGAGACAAGGTTTCCAAGTGCCTCTTTTCTAATGTTTGTGTCATACATGGCCCATCCATTGGTATTTTCAAATTCTTTGGGTTTAAGTACAGTATCCCTTTGGTGTTCCATAGCCGATTTAACATTCTTCAGCATACCACTCGTATCATTATTTGCATTTTCATATATTCTGTTGTTTTTTATTGAACTATCTTGTCCTTCGTTCTTTGATCCTAGGTCTACTTGACTGTTTAGATGTTCAGAATCATTGCATTCAGAGTGTTCTGGTGAACAGTTGGACATAACCCATGTATCAAGTTTCATTGGGGAACTATGATCAAAATCTACCTGAGGAACATTCCATGTACGTTCTGAATGTCCAGAACCATCATGATCAATTTCTGCCCAAACATTAGGTGAATTTGTGTTGATGTGTCCACCATTACTATTGGTATTACCCCAGGGACCAGGAATTGCAGGAACTGGTTGGCTGGTATTCCACATGCTAGCAAAGTCCTCCATTGGTTGGTCATTGTCTTTTTGTTGGCATCCCAAATCCTGCTTAACTTGGGCAGCACCAAACTTGTTCTCCCAAATACCTGCTCCTGAAAAATCCATACGCTTCTGCTGCTCTTGTATACAGACTGAGTCTGAAGCTCTTCTATCAGTCTGCTCTTTCAGTAATAGATTTGTTTTATATTCTTTCCATGAATCAGGACTCTGAAATACAGATTCTGGTTCAGTTGAACTCCACGTAACAGCATTTTTGGGATCTATTTGAAACCCATCCCACCAGCTCCCATATCTTGTACGAGACTGAGAACTGTTTACATGATCAGTTTCATTATTTTCTTTAATTATATCTTGTGGGCAAAATAAAGATGGCCCATCATCTAAAGGTGGAGATTCCACACGGCTGGTCATAGAGATTGGTGGAGTTCTCCTCTCAACATTGTTCAACACTTTAGGGTGAGAGGAAGAGTCATTTTCTAGGTCTACCATACTAGGATGTTCTTGCCAGTGGCTACACTCATTAAATTTTATTGTGTCATCTTCTTCCTTTCTTGTCATTGGTAAATCAGTTGAATAATTTGTAATGTCACATTTTGATAGATTTGTCTCATTAATTACTTTTGAGTCAGTTGGTGGTTGTCCTTCTGATGAACCACTGTCATGGGAGAAGTCATCAGGAGGGGAACAGTCCACAGAATGAGAAGAATCCATCTGAACTGTAGCCATTGGTGTTAAATCGAAGTTGAATAGATCAAAATTGTTGCTGCCATTCCTAGGCTCAGATTTTTCTTCTTCAGCTACTGCTCCTTCAGGAATGGGACTATAGGAATCAAAACCGGAAAGGAAACTGTGATGAGATGCTGCTCCTTCTACTGGGCTATCATCACTAAGAAAAACTGAGCTCTCCTTAGAAGATCTGCTGCTTCTAATAGTAGCAAGCCCACTGTCAGGACTCACAAGATCTACATTAGCATCAGCATGGGCTTGGACAGATCCATTATGATCTTGAGGGTTCTCTATAAAGTTGACAACATTTGGCTGTGGCTCAATGTCAGAGCCATACAGCTCCATAACACCAGAAGATCCTTGGGAAAGTGGAGCACTTCCAGCAACTGCTTCAGTGGAAGATGTTCTACTGTTTGGTGCCATTTCTGGATGTCTCCTGCTGATAACGTCTTTCATTAGCAGGAAAATTTCATCGCAATTGGCTGAAGAATTTTCTTGGTGATAAATGAGGAATTGATCACATCCATATTCCAGAGGATCCAGTTCTAGGCAAGGATTCTGACATTCTTCTAATTCACAACAAATCTGTTGAGGGGAAAAAAAGCAGTGGTATTTATTATGAGTGTTGCATAATTTAAAGTTGAAAACAAACTTTACTAAGTTTTCTTTTTAGAAGAATAATCTAGTGACTTTTGGCTAGAGCTGTATTAGGGGGCTTTAGAAGCAAAGAAACAGAACACATAACAGTATTAGATTTAAACAACCCACATTAAAACCACAAATTCCTGCTTTCAGTCCTTAGCCTCTTAACTTGCTCAGATTGAGCCAATCAGTTTCACCCCCTGCCCTATCCAGGCCCCACTTAAGCACCTAGGGTAGTCCGGTGGTAATAAATTACAGCAATTCTAGTGGTAGATTTTAAAATGGCAGGGAAATCCAGGACTAGAGCAATTACACTGATATATTTTGTGGTTAATCTTTTTCTAGGAAGTCTTGGGTTGGGGAAATGTGGACAAGTCTCAAGATGTTTATGAAATGAGGAAGGATCCAAATTAGGTATATTGTATAAAATTATTTTATTTCTTCTTTTACAAAATGATGATTTGTTTTCTCTCTTCTCCCTCACCACTCCTTTAATCATCTAATGATGTTTTTATTGCATTGTTGCTCACAGATAACAATGCACTCAATAAATGTAATTTCTATGTCTCATACATCCTATGCTATCGCAAAGCTAAAAGACCAACAGGGAATGTAATTATGTGTTTCTGTTCTAGAACACAGACAGCATTACTTTACTCTTTCCTTCAGGATACTTACCTGATTTCCCAGCTCCATGTTTTCTGAATAAACTGCTATCTGCCTTTTTTCTTGCCTTTCTTCTGATAAGTAGCTGGCCAAAATGACAAGGACATCAAAACCATACTTATCTACAAACGCTTTTAGATCTCCGGTCATGTTTCTGTGAAATAGGCAGTCCTGAAATATGACAAAATTATTTCTTATTGAAGGATTTTTTCTATTGGTTAACATCCAGAGCTAACTGGAATGGCTAATCAAATTAATGATGAATGCATTGGGATCTTGTTCATACTCTTATGGACCCCAATAATTATTGTAGCACTAAAAGTTAAAAGAACATAGCCATATGTTTATACTTTCACAAGAATAATAGAATCATCAAGTTGGAAGAGACCCCCAAGAGTCACCTAGTCCAGCCCCCTGCAATGCAGGAATCTCCCAAAGAAGACTGTTCCACTGTCAAACAGCTCTTACAGAACCTCCTTTCTTGTAACTTGAAGCTACTGGTTCGAGTCCTACCCTCCAGAACAGGAAAAAACAAGCTTGCTCCGCCCTCCATGTGACAGCTTTTTAGATCTTTGAAGATGGTTATCATATCTCCTTTCAGTCTCTTTCTTTCCAGTCTAAACATACTCAGCTCCTTCAACCGTACCTCATAAGGCTTGGTTTCCTAACCCTTGGTCATCTTGGTTGCCCTCCTCTGCAGATGTTCTAGCTTGTCAACATCCCTCTTAAATTGTGGCGCCCAGAATTGGACACAGTATTCCAGGTGTGGTCCGACCAAAGCAGAATAGGCATAGTGAAGACATCCAGACAACCTGTTTATTCAGCATTCATCCTGATTTACTTGCACAAAGCTTACACAGTCATTAGATTATGCCTGGTCTTTACTAAGCATTTGATTTGTTTAGGGGGCAGTTATATGACAAGAAGCATGCATTCTGCATTCATTCAGATTCGTGGTGGGGAATACATCCTACACTTTAATTGCATTCTGTGGCACATTCCAAACCACAAAGTCCTCCCCTGGCTGATACCAAAGTCCCAGGGTATGGTCTGAAGGCACATGAGGCCATCAACTTGGTGAAGCACAGCATGTTTGAGGCTGGTCAGTGACAGGATGGTTCTACTTTGGGTTCCATGATGGAATGAAGGTGGGATATAAAGGTAAGAAAATAAATAAATAAATAAGGGTGGGTGTTCCATCTCTGCTATTCCCTATCATCCTGTTCTGACAGTAATTTCTTCAGGGGGCTGGGAAGAGTCCTGCAAGCCCCACCCCATTATATTTATCCATGCTCTGAGCCACCTGCTCATCTGGAACCAAGAAAGCTTTTATATTCCTTTTATACTAATTAGGGGACTGCATCCCACCACCCCATCTCTTCTGCCATCAACCCACTTTATTTCTGATTGACAGCCAGAGAGCCCTTGAGAAGCCATCACTGGTAGGAAGGCTGACAGTGACTTACAACACACAGCCCTCTGTCACCTTAGGCAACAAATTCACTCCAAAAAGGAAACAGACTTTCTACTGTCATGAAAGTGATGAGGAAGATAAACACCTCACAAGCAAATCAGGATGAATGTAGGTTGTTTAACCTTCTTGCAAACAAATCAGAATGGAAGCTCAATAGAGACCTGGAATAATCTAATCTCTAAATAAGATTTGTGCAAGTAAATCAGGATGAATGCTTAATAAAAAGCTTTTCTGGAAGAGCCTCCAAAATCCACCAACATCACAACTTGAGATGTCCCATGTGATCTGCCCCACACCTATGTATGCTATACATTTCCAGAGTTGTGGGATAGTAACCAGGCCTTTTCAGGTGAAAAACAAAAACCTTCGGGAAAACAAGGAATCTTACACCAAACAATACCATAATTCAGTCTTTCTGAAATAACAACAAGGACTAGATCCACCTTTTAAAACAAGAAAAACCTTGCCATTTTGCATTGCAAGTTAATGGTATACATTCAGTGTGCTTTAACATCTTTATTTTTGACTAAAAATAAAATACCTTAGCAAAACAAAGAACACATTTAACTGGGTTTCTTTGTCCCCCTTTGGCTTGCGCTGTTTGCATTTGAGGAAATGTTTTGTACTCTGGCAAAGAACATTATCATACGACATTACTGGCGTTTATGCTGCTACTAAGCAACATTCTCCCTAAATCAACAGCAGTTCATCAACAACACACCACAACTGTATATTCAGGTGGGCACTTATTCACTCCCTCCCATTCCAAACTCCACACATCTGTCTTCTATCTGATAAATTACTTTTTAGCTTGTGTGTGTACAAATACTATTTATTAATCTACTCAGACGTGTCTAGAAAATGTGTCTATTTCCCCTTAAGTTAAAATGAAAATGAAAAACATTTCATCAAATGTTAGGAAGGGAAAATATTATTTCATACATTGAACTGTCTGGGGTAGGTTTTCCGCAGTTTTGCATGCTTTTCCTGTGCTGTTCACCTTGGCATTCACCCCAAATAGAGTGAATAAGCGGGAGAGAGAAGGGGTAGATGAGGAACTACTAGGACATCTCTGTGCAATTTGCAGTAGATCAACAAGGATTTATGACTCCCCATTGTTTAGCAACAGCAACTTATCTTTTTAAATAACAAATTAGACGCCTGAAATGAAGAAGCCTTGTAGAGAAAACCAACAATAGATTTTTGTGGGAAAGAACTGTGAACTCAAAAACTGAAAGCAAATTCCTGGGCTACAATAAACTCAAAAAGTTTTGAAATTCTCTGTGTTTATCAGCTCCCTTTCTCAGACCCTAATTTACAATTGACTTCAGATGGTGGATCTTGGCAGTTTCTAGGAAAGAAACAATGTAATCCCACAATATTGGCACCTACCCACATCCATGATATAGGACTAGAGACCTTGCAAGGGACTTTTTACATTTTCTTCTTTGAAGGGCATGTCAAGAAAGTGCAGATGATCTCTGGGGACACCTTGCTCAGAAGGATTCATTCTGAGAAAGAATACTTCCTCAGCAAGACCAGGCTGACTTGGCACTAGGAGTGTCAGGGAATTCTCATCAGAAATAGAAATCCCTCCCTTTCATTTATAGACTCTACCATACCTTTATAAACCATTCACTGGTATAGGCTGTGAAGCATTTTGTGCACCTAAGTTCAATAGGTGAAAATATATTTAAAATGCAACCATAATGAACATAAAGGGCACAATTTCTATATCTTGTTTGGTTTCAAAAAATCTGGTATTATTAATAAAGCAATATTATACACCTATTATTTGGTGGTGGTTATTGGAATTGGAGTGTATGGGGTGTTGGGGGAGGAGCTGGACACAGGCTGGACACATTGTGCTCCTTCTGGAGCAGTTTGTCCACCTCTGGTCCCCGCCCTCAGCATGTGACAGCAGCCACACCCAAGGAACGGTTTCAACTGGCTGGCTAAACCAGGTGAGAGGGAGCCCATTAGTCTCAAACCCTCAGTGACTTAGGGACTTTGCCTGCATTCAAAGACAGGTCACTTTGGTGCTGTTAATGCAGGTACGAGTATCTGCAGCCACAATAGATGCAGTGATCCTCCTGCAGTCTGACTTGTCTCTTGAAACAGACAGATGCCAACAATAAGATGGGAATCTCTTCAATACACTGCCGTTTTGGTGCAAAGTCACAACGGCAGCAGTTTCCATTTTCAGGAAGCTGCATGTGGGAGTCAAATACAAATTACTATATTAAAAACTAAGCTCCTTTAAAGTTGTAGAAACTGAATACCTGGAATAATTTATAAGCATACTCCTTTGCATTCGGAAGTAATTGCACCCTGAAATAAATGGGACCTAAGTTAGTCATCATTCATTTGAGACACATTAAGTTAAATTGGGACTCAGTGTTATTTACTCTTGGTTCAAATCAGTGCCACTTGTTCTGAGACTTTTGACTGCCAAGATTGTTCCCACTTCTTAAAAGGTAAAGGTAAAGGACCCCTGATGCTTAAGTCCAGTTGCAGACGACTCTGGGGTTGCGGCGCTCATCTCGCTTTACAGGCCGAGGGAGCCGCAGGGGCGTAGGAAGAGTGTCAGAAGTATGAGCAGGAGTCAGGCTCTGGGGCCTGTAGTGCTTTGCAGGACTGGGGCCTGCCTCAGCTTGTGCTGGAGAGGCAAGGAGTGGTCACTCAGGTGAGGCCACTTGATACCTCACTGCACCTGGTGGCAGGAGCTGGGAGGGATAAAGGCTCAGCATTTCCCTTCAGCTCTTGGCCACAGCAACGCTACCCCTGCCTGGTTGCCTCTGGCCTCTCGCTCCTTGGACCTTTGCCTTGCCGATGCCTTGCTCCTTGACCCTGCGATTGCCTGCTGCTGGACCCTCAGTCCTGCACCTGTTCCTGCTTCTACATCACCATCTTGCCTCTGGTCCTGACGTCCTCAGTCAGGGCTTCAATCGCCCGCCGAACGGACCATGACAAAGAGGCAGCACGATCTCTTGCAACTGCCCCCCACCCGTGCTGGGTGCCCTGACCCCACAGACGGCGGTCCCCGCCCCCAAAGCGTGCACCCCGCCCCTTTGGGCAGCACGCCCCACCCCCTCCCCCACCTGCTCTCCGCCACTGGAGAGCCAGCATTTGTCCACAGACAGTTTTTCTGGGTCATGTGGCCAGCATGACTAAGCCGCTTCTGGAGCAATGGGACACCGAAACCAGAGCAGCACACAGAAACCTTCTTACCTAAAGTTAATTCATTCTTCTCTTCGGCTTCTAATAAATTGTTCTAATATTTTGATAAGTTGCCTTATTTATGGGGTTTTAAACCATAATTAACTTTTATCTATATTAATTTTCCTTAAAGAATTACATAAGAAATGATTTTTAAATTTCAATCTACTTTAAGCAAATTTAGTAAAAGAGATTAGGTGTTACTGTAAATTGTTACTGCTCTTTGTGTTAAGCCTGCAGTATGCCTCGTTAGAAATGTTTTATACTGCTTGCTTACATTTTAATATTTTAGACATTGAAGTTATGTTTTAAAATGTTTTTATAGCGAATACACGGGAAGCTTAGAAATTCTTGAAATAAATGTGCTCATCAGATGCTATTACAATGATGATGACCTTTTGTCTCCCATTCTTATAAAACCCATATGCTCTCATCCAGTTACCATTGTTTCCAAAGGAACTAATTTCCTTTAAGTTGTGCTCAGGATCAAGGTGAAAAATCTGAATATTGTTGCAGCACTTAATCATGCGCATGATAAATTCAGTCAACGTGCACCTCTAGTGCAACATGCAGGAATACAGTGTTCCATATACAAAAAATATACTGGAAAATATGATGTGACATATTCTTTTGTTGAATTAAACTATTTTACCCTAGCTATGTTTTCAAACCTACATCGTTGGGAATAGATAATACCAATTTAAACACAGCTTTGGGAATAGATTTTTGTTTTGTTTTTGTCCTTCTCAATAGTTATACTTTCTGATTTATGGCATCTGACAGTTGATTACCCAAGTGAGTCCTGTATAAATGTACATTACGCATGCATCTTGACTCTTTGGAGGAACTAACTGTGTCAATATTAACCTGACCAAATTAAGAATAAGATGCCTCTTTTGTTCTTCACACTTCTCACATGGAGAGCACAATATGGCTTTTGTCAGAGGTGCTCCATCATTTTGGCTCAAGGAAACTGTCAGTACCGTTTGGGATCCGTTATTCATGGGCAGATATCCTGATGGGTCTAATGAAGCCTTTCTGCTGACAACTCATTTGCTAAAAATACCCAACCATCACAAAGTACAAATGAGGAATATATTTCTTTCCTCATTACTGTGTTTTTTCCCCGTCTCACAATTGGCAATTATGTCATGAACCCCAACGATCCTCAAGCTGGGATATGTTGAACTTCACTATGCAGTCTATATGTATTTATAGCCTCATCATATGTCATGGTCAGTATTTCTGTTTCTTTTTTCTTACTATGAACTCACTCACTGACAAACTTTATGACATCTTTTAAATTGCAACATAATAGGGTAAACACCAATGTTGTTGCACACATGCCGTGCCAACAGCCTGTGTGCCATTTGTTGAAAAAATTGAGCTAATTACTGCAAGCCCTCTCCTGGAAACATGAGTGGGCCATTTTTTAAATAAAAGTTTTCAGGTAATGTCATCAAAGAAAAATAAGAACACATATTTTTGTCACATTAATCATTGCATGCTCTCTCTTTCACACACACAGTATTGAACCTTGTGGAATTAGCAACATACATACATTGCACTCAGTATTCCATAAATTTACAACAGGCAGGCATCTTTCATTAAGAAAGTCATGAGAATTGGGCCAAGGAAGTATGAAGATTCCTAGACAATTTATTACCAATCCCATGAGTAGGATAAGTCACATACTGCTGCTTAGTGGATAATAACATTATATGTATGGAAGAAGAAGGTATCTCATATGTAGCCATTTTGCATATTAATGGAGAATCATAGAATCATAGAGTTGGAAGAGACCACAAGGGCCATCCAGTCCAACCCCCTGCCAAGCAGGAAACACCATCAACGCATTCTTGGCATATGGCTGTCAAGCCTCTGCTTAAAGACCTCCAAAGAAGGAGACTCCGCCACACTCCTTGGGAGCAAATTCCACTGTCGAACAGCTCTCACTGTCAGGAAGTTCTTCCTAATGTTTAGGTGGAAGCTTCTTTCTTGTAGTTTGAATCCATTGCTCCGTGTCCGCTTCTCTGGAGCAGCAGAAAACAACCTTTCACCCTCCTCTATATGACATCCTTTTATATATTTGAACATGGCTATCATATCACCCCTTAACCTTCTCTTCTCCAGGCTAAACATACCCAGCTCCCTAAGCCGTTCCTCATAAGGCATTGTTTCCAAGCCTTTGGCCATTTTGGTTGCCCTCTTCTGGACACGTTCCAGCTTGTAAGTATCCTTCTTGAACTGTGGTGCCCAGAACTGGACACAGTATTCCAGGTGAGGTCTGACCAGAGCAGAATACAGTGGTACTATTACTTCCCTTGATCTAGACACTATACTCCTATTGATGCAGCCCAGAATTGCATTGGCTTTTTTAGCTGCTGCATCACACTGTTGACTCATGTCAAGTTTGTGGTCTACCAGGACTCCTAGATCCTTTTCACATGCTCTCAAGCCAGGTGTCTCCCATCCTGTATTTGTGCCTTTCGTTTTTTTTGCCCAAGTGTAGTACTTTACATTTCTCCTTGTTAAAATACATCTTGTTTGCTTTGGCCCAGTTGTCTAATCTATTAAGGTCATTTTGAAGTGTGATTCTGTCCTCTGGGGTATTAGCCACCCCTCCCAATTTGGTGTCATCTGCAAACTTGCTCAGGATGCCCTCAAGCCCATCATCCAAGTCATTGATAAAGATGTTGAATAAGACTGGGCCCAAGACAGAACCCTGTGGCACCCCACTAGTCACTTCTCTCCAGGATGAAGAGGAGCCATTGATGAGCACCCTTTGGGTTCGGTCAGTCAGCCAGTTACAAATCCACTGAATGGTAGCATTGTGTAGCCCGCACTTTACCAGCTTCTTAACAAGAATATCATGGGGCACCTTGTCAAAGGCCTTGTCAAAGCCAAGTTGACATGCCACAGGTTGGCATTCTGTCTGTCTCAGGAGACAATGGAGGCGTGCACCTTTGGGGCTGTAGTCAAACTGTTATAGCACATGCTGTGGCTGTAGAGTTGCAGCTGGGGCAGCTAGTTGAGCCTAGGACTTGCCAATCAGAAGGTGGGCGGTTCGAATCCCTGCAACAAGGTGAGCTCCCGTTGCTCGGTACCTGCTCCTGCCAACAAGCAGTTCGAAAGCACATCAAAGTGCAAGTAGATAAATAGGGACCGCTCCGGCGGGAAGGTAAACGGCGTTTCCATGTGCTGCTCTAGTTTGCCAGAAGCGGCTTAGTCATGCTGGCCCCATGACCCAGAAGCTGTCTGCGGACAAACGCCAGCTCCCTCGGCCAGTAAAGCGAGATGAGTGCCGCAACTCCAGAGTCGTCCGCGACTGGACTTAACGATCAGGGGTCCCTTTACCTAAGTGAGCCTATCTGATCTTTACTGGGGCTGGATCTACACAGATATAAAAATGCTATTAAAATGCTATAAAAAACCCTAAATCATATAATTTGGCATCTGAATGATTGATATTAGTAACTGTACTATATTATAATTTGGCATTGTTATAATGAGGCTATTATTGGATTATTGTAATTGAAAACTAATAAAAATATTATGAAAACAAAAAATGCTATAAAAAAGTTCAGCTCCCAATAGAAATTTTCATTGACTTCAGATGCTGCTCTACAGCGCCATCTTGTGTCACATTTTTATAATGCATTTATAATGTTATATAACCATTGCCTGATTGGGATCCAGTAACCTGCCCTGAAGTTGAAACTCTTATACTGTATTTGTAAATGTTTAGACAAGCGCTAGAGAAATTTCATGTATATCATAGTGCAAGGAGATTTTATACTCACATTATATATTAAATTGATTCCAGGCCTTTTATGTGAAAACACCCTTATACAATAAATGAAAATGTATGACGGGGGGGGGGGGGATGTCAATAACCCATTTGTTTTCCACAACATAAAAGGCAGATACACAGTTTTTCTGTTGTCAGAAATAGGCATCAGGAACGTCCTGAAGTGATAAAGTACAATCGTCTCATGAATACCCAAAGCTGATTCAGAAAACCTTCCGAAATAAGAAGTGGTGTGGTCTACTTTTATGGGGACCATAAAGGTTCACATTCTTATTACTTTGAACTCACTGAAGCACAGAACTGCCATTTGAGCTTTTGGTTGTTTGCATTCAACGGCACTTTTAAAAGTTATTTCAACAGATCCATGAGCCCCACCTACACTCATGCAAAATTACCGTAGCAGTAGAACATGAGATATTTGATATTAGACTTAGATGAGAAAGCACATCCTGGCAAAATGCCTTTGGCTTTTCTGCAGGTAATAGAGCACTAAACTGTGCAGAAAAACGACCTTCCTACTTACTGACCAAGAGCTGTCTATTCTAATAAAATCGTCTCAGGTGTAAATTTATATTCAGTAATTTGAACCATGCAGTATAAGTCTCATGCAAACATGGTAATACGAAAACACATTTCTTGCTGTCAAGAAAATGTCTAGCAAAATTAATCAACCATTCAACCATTCAGGCTCTTTGCATACCCTTTTGTCAAAGAGGGAACGCTAAGAGATTTCTTTCCTCTTCCGTGCACTCATTGTAATAGATTGTAGAATCCATCAAGCCTGTGTTGATTTATTGAACTGTCTCTTAGCACAGCAGTAGAACTACAGCAAATGAACTGATATTATCTCCAAAAAAGTAATGATCCAACAGTATCTGCTGTCTTTAATTCACTCCAACTTCAGATTATAGATTTCTTAAAGGACCTGACTTGTATGCATCCACAAACAACTCAACATCAGGAAAGATTGTGAAAATTCTACATTCTCATAATGCAGCCTTATTGACAGTAAGAGTGAGGAACCTCAGACCCAGGGGCCGAATGTAACCTTCCAGATCTCTAGCCCTCAGAACTGTCCCCAAGCCACACCTATCTCTCCAGGCCCTACTCTGCACCGTGGCCCTACTCTGTCATTTTGCCTGGCTGGAATGTGTCCTTGATCTCCCTCTTGCTTGCCTAGATAGATGTTGTGTGTGCATGCAGAAGAAACTGGATTTTGTACAGCTAGAATGTAGCCTACTCTTCAAAAGCGAGAGCCACATCCACTGCTCTGCCTACTTTTGCTTCCAGTTCAGATGTTAACCGCCCTGAGACTTCCAGGTATAGGGCGGTATATAAATTCAATTAATGATGATGATGTTTTACCAATAATGTTTAAGGGTTGAAGCCTATACACTTACCTGAGAGTACGTTCCACTGAATTCAGTGGGATGCACTTCTGAGTAGACATGGATAGCAGTCATCATTTTTCTCAACTTTTTTTTTTTGGTATACTGACCTCCCTGCTGCACCAAGGATTCCTAGCCCAAGCTGCTTCAGGTTGTAGTGGACGTTTTCCTGGAGACACCTGGTTTGGCTGTCCTAAGGGATTTTAACATCCATGCTGACACAACCTTACATGAGGCCACTCAGGACTTCATGGAAAGCATGGCCTCCACGGGGCTGTCCCTGAATAAGTTTGGCCCAACTTATAGTCGCAGACATGCCTTAGACCTGGTGTTCACCTCTATGGACATGGGTAACCTGACACTAAGTAAAAGTGTCTGATTGGTTTCTGATTGTGCAGGCACACCAGAAACAATAGCAGAAGCCGTGCCAGATGTTCAGCTTCCAAACAAAGTTTGAAAACTGGAACACTCACTTCCGGTTTTTTATTGTTTGGGAGCCAGAACGTTTGACTCCCAAGGCGTTCAGGAGCTGAGGTACGACTGTACTGTTTTGGGGGGGACAGAAGGCAGGCAGGTGTGGGTGACTCCCTGGTCCTGAATGGGGTAACTGTGCCCATGAAAGACCAGATGTGCAGCCTGGGAGTCATTTTGGACTCATAGCTGTCCATGGAGGGGCAGGTCAATTCTGTGTCCAGAGAAGCTGTCCACTGTCTCCATCTGGTACACCGGCTGAGCCAATAACTGCCCATGGACAGAGTGCTGGATGCTCTAGTTATCTCCTGCTTGGTACTGCAATGCGCTCTATGTGGTGACTCGGAACTGCAAATAATCCATAATGCAGCAGCTAGACTAGTGACCTGGAGTGGTCACCAGGACCATATAACACTGGTTCTAAAGGATCTTCATTGGCTCCCAGTGTGTTTCTGAGCACAATTCAAAGTGTTGGTGCTGACCTTTAAAGCCCTAAATGGCCTCGGCTCAGTATACCTGAAGATCATCTCCACCCCCATTGCTCAGCCTTCCCATCGCTCCACCCCCATCACTCACTGAGGTCCTCCTCTGAGGGTCTTCTGCCGGTTCCCTCACTGCAAGAAGCAAAGTTACAGGGAACCAGGCAGAGGGCCTTCTCCGTAATGGCACCCTCCCTTCAGATGTCAAGGAGATAACGAACTATACAACTTTTAGAAGACAGCTGAAGGCAGCCCTGATTTAGGAAGTTTTTAATGTTTGATGTTTTATTATGTTTAATATATGTTGTAAGCCGCCCAAAGTGGCTGGGGAGACCCAGCCAGATGGGCAGGGCATAAATAAAATTGTTGTTGTTAAAATAAATCCTTTCCATCTTGCAGCTCTGTAATTTTATATCTAAACAACCATGGGTTTTTCCCATTTTCACATACAGCTGTAGTAAGACTCCATTTGTGTGTATTTTGAAATACCATGCATATAGTGGGTATTTATGGTGAAAAGGATGCAGAATGCCAAGCAATCCACAGCACTGTTTAAGTGTGGATTTTATCCCTAAGCAGCATCCGCTGAAACCTACAGAGCAGCCCATTCATCACTCACCAGCTTTGTATTTTTCTTCATAAAGATATATGACCTTTGCCCATTAGATTTCATTAGCAGGGCACCATACAAGGCTCCTTCGCAGATGACAGGCTAGAGAGCTAAACATCCTCGCCTGGAGGGTTTGTGGGAACAAGCCCATCTTCAATCCTTGTCCCTGGGAGGCACTTTTAACACCTGCCAACCACAGCACTATCATCAGAAAAACATTTACAGATTTATCTTCAGGCTGGTGATTATAAGAGATAATTTGTTTGGAGTATGGATAAAGTTGGTCTAGCATAAACAAACTAGATGCTCAAATTACATGACGAACATCATTAACTATTGATTTAACCACTGCCGATCTGAAAGAGAAGAGACATTAGCTCAAAATGATAGGTTGTTTTAACTAAACTGTATTAGTCACAAATAGGAGTAAATTGTAGCTTGAGCATTTTATCTTTTCTGATTACATAGCAATTTATACTATGTTCATAATATATTGATAGTTATACATAACTATGATCTGTACATTCATAAATGTACATACAAATATTCCCATATTTATAGTCATTTCTATGCCAAAACTTCTGTCAGTCCATCCATGGATGCTATCAGTTATAACTCTGTAACATTACTTAGCAGACGTTAGCTAATTCCAAGTTAAGCATCAAATGCTTTATCCCTCCCCCACCACCATAATGCAATATGCTTTATTTTAAGGTTGAATTTAATGTTTGTAAATATTCAGAATTCATATTCTGTTCTACCAGAATGAGAACTTTTGAAGTATTAGTCACATTGGATTTTAAATGTGAAAATTTGTAATGCAGACATTTCTGCTTTGATTCTGGCAATTTCAAATATTTAAATCTTATAAAGGACAAATCATCCATATAGATTAATTAACACAGCATGGTATGTTTCGAATTTTGTCAGACACTATTTGTCATTGAACGTTATATGTCAAATATGGTAAGATTTCTAAAGATACCGTTAACAGGAGGCCACCTATGAAATGCTAACTAATGCTAGACACTACTGTATGGCAAGCAACCCATCAAACAATAGTCACAGTTGCACATCACAGTAGATGAAGGTTTAGCATGATGTGCAAAAGATAGAAGAAGCCCAAGTGAGCCTCAGTACTGCTTGTTCCTCCCTTCCTGACAGATCAGAAGAGGATTTCAGCTGTATTTAGTTTTGCTTTCCCTGAATCTGTTTATCATGTTCTCCACTCCAGAGTGGGGATTTGTGCATTTTGTGTATTTTGAACTTGATCAGGTAAATGTGTGCTTGTAAAGGATATTATTTATGATACATCATGTGAGTGTTTCTCAAATGTTATCACCTCTGATTAAAATGGGTACACTTTTTCAGTTTCAGGTTCACAGGGGGCAAAAGCCCCCATCATGTATGCATTATGTAAAGGACATCACACCTAGAGCAGCTCCACTGCTGCCCTGCTACCAAAGTGATATAGTACCAGCATCTTACCTCTCCCCTGGGCTCTCTTTTATATGTTCTCCTCACAAATTAGGCATATTCTCTGGCATGTTTTAATCCCAGCCAAACCAACAATTCCCCCATACCTCACAGCAGTAGGACCATAAAGTGTTTTGCAATTGTGCCCATTTAACTATGTAGTTAGCACCAAACTATATGCGATGTTTGAGCGGTGCAAGCTCTTTCTTTCAAAAATTGCCAGCACCAGGATCTGATCCAGGTAGGAAACCTAGTGTAGGGGTCGCTGGGTGTTAATTCTTTGCCTTCTGCTGTAGTCCTGATCCAGAGCAGGGAAATCGTGTGTGTGCCTGCAATTTGCATTGAGAAAAAGCTGCCACTCATTCCAGGAGGAGCTCTCCCTGCCCACTACGCTAATTACAGATGTAGAGGTCTCCATTCCCCACACGGGGATCCTCAACTGCTTTGGGGGTCCCATACTGGCAATATATGAATGAAAAGGCTTGCAATCAGAGGTAAATGATTTAGTTTGGACCTCAGTGTCAGGACTTCACCACCCCCAAAATACAATACGCACAAACATTAAAAAATGCTGCCATAAATGAACAAAATAAATAAAAGTTGTACTTCATCCATCTGATTGGGTTGCCCCAGCCACTCTGGGCAGCTTCCAACAGATATAAACACATAATAAAGCACAAACATTAAAAACTTCCCTATACAGGGTTGCCTTCCTATGTCTTCTAAAAGTTGCAGTTATTTGTCTCCTTGGTATCTGATGGGAGGGTGTTCCACTTTCTTAATAATGTGGAATTAATAACACTGAAACCTCTCTTCACAGGTTTAGGCTGAACTAGGTTGCAATTCATACACACACCCCAGCAGCGAAAAGCTCCTTCTGTCTTCAGCACCCCTCACAAAGCAGTACAGTTCCTGATGAAATATTTAATCTTTAGTTTCAGCTGGACTGAAAAAGTGCCTTAATTTGCACCTTTTCTGCACATTTCAGATTTTCTAATCTGGATTTATATGTATTAGGGACCAAAATCAGACCAACTGTTTCACACCAGAGCATAAAATATAAAACAACTGTTTTAATCATCCTTTGTAATTCTGCTGGTGTTTTGCAAAGGATGCTAATAAGCACTCGTGGTTATGTGAGTTGTGAGATGCCTTTAGCAACTCATTTGTTAAACAGTCAGTTCCTTCAGAGGATATGTTCAGAGTCATTATAGGAAAAATGCAGATGCCCATTCTGACAGAAACTTGGTAGTTCATGCTGGACATTTAGCAACTGCATATACATCTTTGCTCCGTAATGAAAGCAGGCAAGACAGAAATTTACCATGGCTGATTCACTCAATGTTTCTGTTGGAGTGTATGTGTAGAATCTAGGACCACTCCTTCTAACAGGGAACTCGGGTAGTGAGAGTCAACAGAAATAAAGCCAAGATGAGGCTAGTAAGAAACAAGAGAGAGGTATCTGCATGCTTAGGGGAACACTAAGGTCTGTAGACATATAAAGGCAACCCTACCCACCCCAAAAGCAGCTCACTGAGGGTCGAGCGTGCTCAGTAGGTTGAATGTGAGAAACACAGAAGAATGTGGGGTTAGGATAACGGAATACTCCTATTAGTTTACATTGCAGCATTGGGTTGCCAGTCCCACTTGTATAGTACTGTTTCCCAAAAGATGCAGGAATTTCAGAAGTGGAGCAGCAGTCAACACAGAAATTGTTGGCCCAACATCTCATGGCCAGTTCAGATTCAAAAACTGTATGTGTAACCTTAAGGGGTTTTTTTTTGTCCTAACATGCATAACTTTACACTTATGCATGAATCTCATTTGCCATATTGTGGTTATTTAGCCACTGGATCCAGTCACCCATTTGGACATATCCTTTTTAAAACTCTTTGTTGTCTCCTTGGATTTTCAGTCACCTGAATACATTGGTGCCATCAGCAAACTCCTAAACTTGTTTCATTTCCTACTCAAATTCTGAGGTTCATTACTGGATCCTTTAGAATTATGGATCGTTTTAGAAGTGTGTTGCTTCAGTGGCAGATGAAGAATTAGTTTTTGTTCTTGACATCAATGTATGTGTGATGTGTATGAAATGTTTGTATGGACATGTTTGTACTTCGCCGGCTCTTGAAATTACCTCCGTGTGTGAGTAATGCATCTATACGTTTAGAACTGAAGATCCCTTCACTAGAGACCCTTCTATGGAAACGAACCTTCAACTACTGGCTAATTCTCTGGCATAGATTACCAAGCCACTATCTTGTCCAGTGTTTCTGGCGTGACGAATTTGCAAGCTTTTGGACCAGCAAAATCCACGCCAAACTCTTGCTCTTTGGAATCTCCCCTGCAGACTCCCTAAAATTAGATCTTGTTCCAGCAAAAAGACTTATCAACCAAAGACTGGACGACATTGAGTTACAACGTAATTCCACGTTGGGTGGGGTGGGGTGGGGGGGTCTGTTCACCTCGGAACATGGGCATTACTCCAATACACCATATTCCAACATATCTATCCTCCCTTTCCACTGCTTCCCACCAATTTGCGTTTATTAAAGCAAGGTTTAATGAGTTTCCCTCCAATGTTTTAAGACATAGATTCTCCAAGGGTCTAGTTTCTGCTTTATGCGCTTGCGACAATAAGTCGACGGAATCCCTCCATCATATAATTTTTATATGTCCGTTGCACAGAGATGCTCGGGCAAACCTACTAAGAAATTGGTTGGTTCGCCAGTAGAGTCACACCTTGCCCTAATCCTGCAAGACAATGATCCTCATACAACCTTGCAAGTGGCAAGGTTTTTAAACTCTGTTCTGTCCCAAAAAAGGCAAATTGGTCAGTTATACGACTATTAAAGGCTTCTGTTATCCGTCCGACTGTTGCCTTAATATTCCTGTGTTTATGGTTATTTTTGATGGCCATGGTACGGTCTTCTGTGGTTGCGTTCCTTGTGAATTTTGTGTTTTTATGCTTTATGCTCTGTGCTTTTATGCTTTATGTTTTTATGTTGATATGGGCTTATAGCCGCAATAAACTTTGAACTGAACTCTGGTCATGCAAATACAATTGTATGAATCTGAACTACAGATATTTTTCACAATATGAAAAACAAAAATCAACTGAACAGAAGCAAGCACTGTTTCAAAAGGGATTAATCTCACACATGGCAATGGTTTTTCCCTTGAGAAACTCATAATAAATTTTAAAAATAATGACAGTCTGGGGCTGTCGTTTCTCCCCCCTGAATACCAAACCTATGCTCAGGAGTTCCACTGAAGAGTGTGGAAAATAATGGGCGTCATTGTCTCTTTCCCTATGGCTGTGACCCAACTTCTTCATCTGCCCCAGCTGCAACAAAACTCTCTCCTGTATCAGCTCCTACAGCCACAGCAGGCAATGTAACTTTCCAACCGCTTGCCTTTGCCCCCAAAGGCACACTCCTCCATTGTCTCCTGAGACAGACAGAAGCCAACCAACCAATGATAATGAAGGTGGTGGTGGTTTTTCATGTGTTCTGAATGCTATTGTGTGTTTTTTGAATGTTTTAAACTGTTTTTAGAATGCTTTAAAAATTAAAATTATTGAGAGGTTTGCCACCCTAGGAACCTTCAGGACAAAGGATGGCATATAATATGAATTAATAATAACCATGATCATCAACAACAATAATAATAATACATTCTTAGTTGTACTTGTTGTTTAGAAAAATAACTTAGCTACCTCCCTGTTCACTCTGACTACAAATCAGTTATGAATAAAATATAAATTAAATTAACAAAACTCTCTGTTGTACTTCATGCAAATATTTCACTTAATTTTTTTTTTTTAAAAAAATCAACACTTAAAAAAATTAACTGAATACACTACAGCAAAAATCAAAATCCCTTTCCCTCTCAGTCCTGACTACATTTACTTGAAAGTAAATTCCACTGAAACCAAAGGCATATAAAAGATTGGTGTACCAGTGTCAAAAATTAAAGAAATAAATCTATTTTAGACAATTATACCCACCAGATGGCGATCTTGGAACATCAATAACTACTACATATCAAGAAAGCCTTTGTTTTTCTCGTGGGATTAAATTTAACATTGATTCCAGTATTTGACTTGATCCTACAAGAGAAACATGCCAGCAAAATATTTTCTACATGCACATTTTTTGAAAATGCATTTGAAGGCAGGGTGAAAACTCTGCTTTCATTCCCTGAAGACAGCTGCAATTTTGCATATTTCAATGAGCCTTTTACAAGGATGGGGAAATTCTACCAGAGAGCTGGAGCCTCTCTCTGATTGGCTACCAAGACAGCCAGCCAGAGGGGGGTGGAGCCAGCTCTTTGGGCAAGAGAATAAAGGGAGGAGCCGTTTCTAAGGGAGTTCAATAGGGCTTGGTTTGAGTTGAGACATAGGGCTCAGGTTGAGACAAACCTGTAAGTACCTTACCTCCCCAATGGCAAATTTAACTAACCTTGAAATACCAAAACAGTGAAGAGCTTTCACTCTTGCCAGAATCTCCCTTCAGCTGTCCAGAAAGGCCGTTTCAGGGATACACCTTATGAGGAGAGAAAATGCCCTTGTGGCTCTGGGCATGTTTTTCTCCACAGACAGCATTACACAAACATACCTGCTAGGTTTATCCTGCCAATAATACACAAATTTCCAGGACACACAGGGCAACTCTATATCTCCTCACTGCTCCAAGATATAAATCCTGATACAACATACTCAGTTGCCAGATATTGTGCTGCTATGATTCAGGGGCGTACCCAGAATCAAAACTGGGGGGCAGGGGGCGGGGGCAAGGCATGGGAGGGGAGGGGCCACAAAGTGGGAACATGGGTGGGGCTATGGAGCCCAGGTGAAACTGACTCCGGTCTCACCTAGGTGCCGCGAAGCTTTTTTTCCTAGGCGCCGGTCTCCCTGGCTGCGCAGAAGGAGATGCTTTCCTGGCCCAGTGATCGGGATGGGTATTTAGCTGCTATTAGTGGAGTTAGACCACAGCACATGCATTGCATACTGAAAGCCTCAGGTTCAATCATTGGCATCTCTAGTTAAAAGGGTCAGGGAGCAGATGATGGGAAAGACTTCTGCCTAAGACCCTAGAGAGCTAACACCAGTCAGAAGAGACACTTGTTGCACAAATTGTCTAACCTATCTGCGCCATATATTTAAAGCAGTATCATAATATTTTAAGCAGTCATGGCTTCCTCCAAAGTCTCTTGGGAGTTGTAGTTTGTTAAGGGTGCTGAGAGTTGTTAAGGTAAAGGTAAAGGGGCCCCTGACCATCAGGTCCAGTCGTGTCCGACTCTGGGGTTGCGGCGCTCATCTCGCTCTATAGGCCGAGGGAGCCAGCGTTTGTCCGCAGACAGCTTCCGGGTCATGTGGCCAGCATGACAAAGCTGCTTCTGGCGAACCAGAGCAGCACACGGAAACGCTGTTTACCTTCCCGCCGGAGCGGTCCCTATTTATCTACTTGCACTTTAATGTGCTTTCGAACTGCTAGGTGGGCAGGAGCTGGGACCAAGCAACGGGCGCTCACCCCGTTGCAGGGATTCGAACCGCCGACCTTCCGATCAGCAAGCCCTAGACTCTGTGGATTAACCCACAGCGCCACCTGGGTCCCTTATCTGCCATATATTTAAAGCAGTATCATAATATTTTAAGCAGTCATGGCTTCCTCCAAAGTCTCTTGGGAGTTGTAGTTTGTTAAGGGTGCTGAGAGTTGTTAAAAGACCCTTATTCCATCCCAGAACTATAATTTCCTGAGGGTTTAACATCCAATCCCTGTTCCAGAGGAACTCTGAGAACTGGAATTCTGAGGGGAACAACACTCAGTACTCTTAAAAAAAACAACTACAGTTCCCAGGATGCTGTGGGAGAAACCATGACTGTTGAAAGTGGTAAGATATAAATGTATAGTGCTGATAGGAAGTTGCCTTGGGCCCTGTGTTGCAGTGCTTAACTGGTCCTGCTTTTGAATTACACTGAAGTGAGTATCATTTCAGAATGTAATTTAGCTACTTTGCTGAACTTTGCAGGGAGTGCAATACTTTTCACTTACTTTTCTTTCTCTCCATTTCTCTCATCTCTAACGACTTGTGAGAGTACAGCAACCCCATTATTTCTAGGTGGTGAATGTGAGTCTCACCAAGAGTAATTAAGTAGCTGTATTGGGGTAGAGGCAGTGAAATGTAGTCAGGAACAGAAGTGGTCACTGTTGCTTCAATCCAAGAACAGAGAGACAACTGAAGTGTGTGAGATATCATTCATTAGGTGTCATGAGTTGGCCCATTCAAAATACAGGAGTACTTATCTCAAAATATATAATGAGTAATAGTCTATTAATAACGTCTTCTGTAAACTAAGTAACATTTTGCTAAAATCTTTAGGAAGAAAAGCCTTTCAGAGCAAATGATGCATCAAATTCAAACAGGCCATCAAGATTGCTAATGGATTTTAATAGCAGCTATTACAGCATAATGGTGCTTTCCCAACAGCTATTTGTTTATAAAAATTTCAGTTTACAAGACCTTATGTCCAATCCCAGGAGACAGCCCTCAATCATTTATAATCATTTGGTTCAACCTACAAATAAATGCTGCATCATTCATGTAGGTTTGCCAGATTGGCAAGCCAAAGAACTGGTTTGTCTTTCCGTCTCATGATGCAGTGGGAGGTGTGGTTAGTGAGCTGGGGCAGGAAGCAGCCCATGCCCACTGATGACAGTGGGAACCTGTGCCCTTATCAGAGGCATCAGAGCCAGTGGGGAGCAGGATCCCATAAACCACCCAGAGAACTTCTGTTACAGTGCAGCCTATAAACCAGCCTTCCCAAACCTTGTGCCCTCCAGATGTTTTCAACTACAACACCCATCACCACTGACTTGTAGCTATGCTGCCTGTGGTGGATTGGAGTTGTAACCCACAGCTTCCAGAGGGCATCAGGTTGGGGAAGGCGACAAGAAACAGAATAAATGAAATGCTGCATAGAAGTGCAACTGCTGACTGGCTAGAAGGCCTTGCTCACATGGACCCTGCTGTCAGAGGGAGGGAGATACAAAGCACTTCTGGTCAATTAGCAGCTGTGTGCCTTAAGGACACTGATCCAGCAGTCTTCTGCCTCTAACTGCCTTATGCCATCTTCTTTAACAGTTATGGGGCTGCCTCAGGCTCTGGCTGCACACACACCATTCTTTTAAAGCACATTTCCCTGCCCAAAGAATCCTGAGAACCGTAGGTTACTCCTTACAGAGCTACAGTTCCTGGCACCCTTAACAGACCACACTTCCCAAGATTCTTTCAGGGAGGAAATATATGGTGTGTACACAACCGCAGTCCCAACTCAGTGGCAGTGGTCCAGAATGCCTTGCTGGGCACATCTGCCATTGCATCAGAACACTCAAAGCAGCAATGGCTAGCCTGGGCTGTCCAGGTGGTGTTGCCTTCCAACTTCCTTCAGCCCCAGCTAGAATGGCCAAAAGCCAGGAATGATGGGGAAAGACAGGTGCAAGTGAGCCACCGCTGATTTAAAGGAAATCCTCCAGGCTGCCAGAATTAAAATTTTTAGAGGGATTTTTTAAAAATCTACATATACTCTTTGAAAGGCAAAATTATTTTGTCTGAACTAGTTTTCAATAAGTGTGTGGGTGTGTACACCCACACTCACACAAATACACAGGGGTAAATAACAAAACAGATATTCCTGGACAACAGAACCCTCTGTAAATAGAAAATTTTAAAATGCAAAATACTTGTATCAAAATAACCAAGGACCAGCACCTAGGATTTTGTTTGTTTTTGTTTTGGGGGGTGTATGGGGTGTGATTCAGTGTTGTTGTTTTTACCTATTTGGGAAGTTGACCTTTTTGCTTTTTCTTGAGTGGGTTTGCCTGTTTGTGGGGTCTGTACTCAATTTCTTAAACAAGCTATGGAAATTTGTGACTAGGCAGCCCCCACAAGAGACAATATGTGCTAGTGCCCATGATAGTTAGCCAAACATTTCCCTGGTCTTGAAAAGTTTGGGGACCTTGAAAATATTGCTGCACTGAGGCTTTTAGAATTGATCTAATCTCACTGGATGATGTGATTTTACTTTTAGAACTGGAGCTCCTGGCCACTAGGTGGCCATAACTTTCCACAGAAACAGCAACATTTCAAGAGAATATGTTTGTTAAGGTTTTGTTTATGCCACACAGTAGTCATTTTGTGTTTTCACAGTACAGAAATGCATTCTTATTTTCAAGTCACCTAGTCCTTATGTTAAAAGGTCTGTGCGGAAAATCTGTTGCATTTGTGCAAAATGTCAGTTTCTGGCAATAAAATCATGAAGCAAACATAATGAAGGCAGAGAAGAGGCCTGGATGCAGTAGGATGAAGAAGTTGTGAACCTATTCCTTTCCCTAACTTTTTAAATAGCAAAACCAGTCTAATGCAAAGGTTAGCATATCAAATTAAGACCAGAAAGGATGAGGTCCAAATCCCCACTGAGCCATGAAGCTTATTGGATGACCTTAGGGTTAGTCCCTAATTCTTAGCCTAACCTACCTTTGTAAAGATAAAGGAGAGAAACATGTACATCACTCTGAGCTCCTTAGAGAAAGGATGGGATAAAAGAATATGAACAAACATAAATGAACTTTCAATGGATAAAATAATTAAATAAAGCATTGGCAAGTAAGCATATACCAATGTGTCCAAACTGTGAAAAGCAGATTTTTCTATGACAGAATGCATGTTCAACTGCCACGGCCACTCCTACTTCCTATATCGTCCCCTTTCTTGCTCAAGACTGGCATTGCTAATCTTGTTCATAATGACAGAAATGGCCACCATTGCTTCTTATGCCAGCTGAGCACAGCAATCACAAAAATGTTTGTAAAGCAAAAATGCCAGCCCTGAGTACCATAGGCATAGTCCATTTGTTTATATACCTTGTTTCTACAAATGCATCTTTCCTCAGATTGTTCAATGGTAATGCCAATAGACGGGTGGAAAAAAATCACTGAGACAGAATTTCAATTACTCTGACACATAGCCAGCATGCAATATACTGAAAACACTGTGTGTGTGTGTGTGTGTGTGTGTGTGTGTGTGTGTGTGTGTGTGTTACTACACTGATTTCTACACTGGACAACTGGACGATTGACTTGACATGTTGCCACACGAAGCTTTCTACCCTGATTGGTGACAACGCAGCGCTGAGAATGCCATTTGTATTCAGCCTTACCTCTTTTTCTCCTATTTCAAGATAGACCACAAACCAGGGATGCAATTCTTTCCCATGACTTCTTTTAATTTAAGCCGTTCTAGCTATTACCACAATGTATTTAGGAATTACTGTACACTGCAATCCTAAACATGGAAATCCTATTGATTCGAATGGTGCTAGCTCCCAAATAAATAGGAACTGGATTGCAGCCTTAATCTCTCTCTTTTCTTTTCTTTTTTTAAAAGGCAATATATATATTCTGTTCTTGAAAATTAGAGCACACAAAGAATATGTCTGATTCTAGTCTTGGTTATTCCATTGATAGTGATGCTGAATGTAAATGTAACAGAATTTACACTGGTATGATAAGAACTAAAAAAGCTCCTGTAACCTTATGCAACTTTGTGCATATTAGAGTTGAACACACTGCTTAAATATTTTCTGGGCTACACTAAAAATTAATTTGGGATGTCAGGATTATTTTACTCTCAATAAAATAATGGAGACACAATCAAATATTTCATCAGGGAATTCAAACCACTGTCCCAGATCTTCATAAATACTGTATTGTCTAAAATGACTTATCTCAGTTGCAACTTGAGCTCAGATTTATTGTACAGTTCATCAACTTCTCAGCATGCTGGATAATGAATGTTTCATTTACATTGCTAATTGACAAGCCATGGTTCCTTCAACCTTTAACCCTTAAGATGTATCACAGTATCACCATATGTCAATATAATTGCGTTTAACTTTGCAGATTTAAAGAACAGGACAGAACAAAAGCTTTAGTAGCTGCACATGAATATAGTTACATAGAAGGCCATCAAAAGGGTAATAATAAATATAGATGTGGACTTACACGATGGCAAAATCAGCAATCTAAGAAAAATATTCTCATGTTCTCTCAGTGTGTCAATAACATTTCAAAAATAAAATCTTAAACGAGGATATTCTCATGCAAACTGTATTAGATGGAGTAAAATCACTGCCTCGTGCTTACTGGAAGCATAGTCTCGGTCAAATATTAGAATACATTTTACAGGTAAAATTGTTGCATGCTTAAAATTGTGTCCTTGAGAGCAGCAAGAGGTTGTAGGACCATTTCACAGAAGATGATGTATCAAAGAGATCAGGATGGTGCCCAGCAATTGCCCCTCACATGCCAGTAATGGTTAAAAATCCTGTGGGCGTAGGCCTTCAAGTTTATTCCATAAACCAGTAGTTTCTCAAACCTATGTTTAGATGGAACAGTGTG
The DNA here is from genome assembly GCF_963506605.1 of Zootoca vivipara. Classification (NCBI taxonomy): domain Eukaryota; kingdom Metazoa; phylum Chordata; class Lepidosauria; order Squamata; family Lacertidae; genus Zootoca; species Zootoca vivipara. The sequence goes on from NC_083286.1 coordinate 4,412,655, forward strand.
AGAATGGTTATCTTAAGCTAAGGCTTCACATGGCACTTGGAGTAAAGAATCCTTGGATGTTATCCGTGTTGACTTGCTGCCAAGTATTAGTATCTCACTCGGGTGAGAAACTAATGTGTCACGAACACAAGCTGTGGTTTATGTAACCCCAACAGTTATTTTGGTGGGGATGGACCACAGAGATACATAAGCCACATCAGTTGGTGAGAACCTCTGTGCAGGCTTGACCACAGAAAGTGCTACATGCTGGCCACAGCTCCATCTCCATCTTCATGGGTCATGCTTGTTACTGAAAGAGTTCCCAGCAACCAAAGAACAAAGGAGCATAAAATAAGGCTTTGTAGCTTTCTTGAGCTATTTCATAAAACATTTAGCCTTCACCCCATGTCTGTGTTCATTGTTTTCTGAATCTTTAAAAAAAACAACCCAGTTCTCCTTTGGAAATATAGAGGTGCACCTAGAGCTGTTCCGGTGCAAAAGTAACTTTTGCCACTAAAAAAGTGTGTGCATTTGGCAGATCTGAACATCCAGAGGTGTGTATAAGACCTCAATCTCTATCATATATGCTGATATAGATGTCATGTGTACCATGTACTACAAGACCTAGACAAAAAGATCAAGAGGGTCCCTAGATGTTTTAAGTGGGTGGCCGTGTGGTCTCAACCACTGAGCCTAGGGCTTGCTGATCAGAAGGTGGGCAGTTTGAATCCCCGCGACGGGGTGAGCTCCCGTTGTTCGGTCCCAGCTCCTACCCAAATAGCAGTTCAAAAGCACGTCAAAGTGCAAGCAAATAAATATGTACCGCTCCGGCGGGAAAGTAAACGGCGTTTCCGTGCGCTGCTCTGGTTCACCAGAAGCGGCTTAGTCATGCTGGCCACATGACCCGGAAGCTGTCTGCGGACAAATGCCGGCTCCCTCAGCCTATAGAACGAGATGAGCACGACAACCCCAGAGTCGTCCACGACTGGACCTGTCAGAGGTCCCTTTACCTTTATCTTTCAAATTAAAAACTTTTATGGTGGAAGTACCTTAATGAACATGAGGAAGTTCAATTCCTTTGTAGAATTGACGGCTACTTTGGCCAATAGCAATAAGAATCATAGAACCATAGAATCATAGCGTTGGAAGAGACCACAAGGGCCATCCAGTCCAACCCCCTGCCAAGCAGGAAACACCATCAAAGCATTCTTGACATATGCCTGTCAAGCCTCTGCTTAAAGACCTCCAAAGAAGGAGACTCCACCACACTCCTTGGCAGCAAATTCCACTGTCAAACAGCTCTTCCTGTCAGGAAGTTCTTCCTAATGTTTAGGTGGAATCTTCTTTCTTGTAGTTTGAATCCATTGTTCTTTGTCCACTTCTCTGGAGCAGCAGAAAACAACCTTTCTCCCTTCTCTATATGGCATCCTTTTATATATTTGAACATGGCTATCATATCATCCCTTAACCTTCTCTTCTCCAGGCTAAACATACCCAGCTCCCTAAGCTGTTCCTCATAAGGCATTGTTTCCAGGCCTTTGATCATTTTGGTTGCCCTCCTCTGGACACGTTCCAACTTGTCAGTATCCTTCTTGAACTGTGGTGCCCAGAACTGGACACAGTACTCCAGGTGAGGTCTGACCAGAGCAGAATACAGTGGTACAGTACTATTACTTCCCTTGATCTAGATGCCATACTATTGATGCAACCCAGAATTGCATTGGCTTTTTTAGCTGCTGCATCACACTGTTGACTCATGTCAAGTTTGTGGTCTACCAAGACTCCTAGATCCTTTTCACATGTACTGCTCTCAAACCAGGTGTCACCCATCCTTGTTTAGCTTCTCCTTGCATTGCATTCATTCTCTGAACAGCTTTGTAATATTTCTGTTTCAAAATAGGAGCACTTTGTAGTCCAAAAATATTAGCTGATATCTCATCCTGATGGTGGTGTAATGGTGCTTTAGCTGAGATTCCTGCATTGCAGGGGGCGGACTAGATGACCTTTGAGTCCCTTCCAACTCTACAATTCCATGAAACCAGGATCAATTTTTTCCACCTATTTTTTTCTTCCTTCAGAGCATCAGAACTAGGTACAACTAGAAGGATGATTTCAAAGACCATGGCCTATTGGTAATGGCATAAAATCTGAGGCACAACGGCTTGATTTTGTTTGTACAGAAATATGTTCTCAATAGGTGTGAATAACTTGTTTTCCTCTACTTTGAATGCACATCAGTCCTTGAATCATCACGAAGCTTCTGTGTCATTCTCCAGGTAATACTGACACCATTCACCTTGGTCTGAATGACTCTCTGACTGCATCATATAACCATTACATTTATTGCCTGTTGTCATATGTATGTTGCTTATTGTATGACTGCAGCAAATCTTCTGCATATGTTATTTCTGCATATGTTAAAGAGCCCAACAGAGAGACGTTTCATATCCATGTCAATGTAACAATTTCCTATAGAGGAAGCTGTGACCTATTATGTGGTGCAAGATTAAGTGGTTACTATGTATCATCACTTGACATTGAGTTTTGTGACATTTAAGGTCACTTTTAGCCAATCCATATCTGTCATGGATGCTTTAGCTGAGATTCCTACATTGCAGAGGATGGAACTAGATGACCCTCGGGGTCTCCCCCAATTCTACAATTCTATGATTCTAAGGCACGAATCTTTATCAGAGATCAAGAGCACATTGCAGCCAGGCAGAAGCACTAATTGAGGGTGTAGAGCAGAGCAGGGCGGGACCCAGGTGACGCTGTGGGTTAAACCACTGAGCCTAGGGCTTGCTGATCAGAAGGTCGGCGGTTCGAATCCCTGCGACGGGGTGAGCTCCTGTTGCTCGGTCCCAGCTCCTGCCAACCTAGCAGTTCGAAAGCACTGCCAGAAGCAGCTTTGTCATGCTGGCCACATGACCTGGAAGCTGTACGCCGGCTCCCAGTTTCAGTCCCTGGTGTTCTCCATGTAGGTCTGGGAATGTCCCACCTGAAAGCTGGAGAACTGCTTTCAGTCAACGTGGACATTACTGAGCTAGATAGACCAACAGTCTGACCCGAGTGCGGTGCTGATAGTGCCAAGGTCGCAGGTTTGATCCCCATACAGGACAGCTGCCTATTCCTGCACTGCAGGAGTTTGGATCCTTGTGGTCCCTTCCAATTCTATGACTCTATGATTCAATATAAGACAGCTTCCTATGTTCCTAGCACTGAAGTATCTCAAGAAGGTGGTGACTACTTAATGTAGAGATACCGCGATACCTTACACAGCAGTCTGCAGCAGAATATCTCAATTCTTAATACTTTCAAAATAGTTAATCAGTGGAAACATTTTAGATTTTTCATCAGAATTTGTGTAAGGCAGATATACTGGTTTACTGGCAAGTACAGTGGTGCCTCGCTTTACGAATGCCTCGCACAACGAAAAACTCGCTAGACGAAAGAGTTTTGCGTTGCGCGAGGCATTCGTAAGACGACAAAATTTTCTATGACCGCCGCTTCGTCTTACGAAGCGCAGCCATAGAAAGCGGCAAAGGAAGATCAGCTGTCAGCGAGGGAAGCTGACAGCTAATCTTCCTTTGCCAGGGGGGACAGAGCTGAAATGGGGCGGGGTGGCGGCTGCCCCTGCCTGTCTTCCCCTTGGCTCGGGGAAGACAGGCGGGGGCAAGCAGCGCCCGCTGCGATTCGGCTCCGTCCCCCGCCGTCGCCTCTCGCCTGCCCCCCCCAACACAGAGCGCAACTTCGGAGACCTCCAAAGTTGCGTTCCGTGTTGGGGGAGGCTGGCGAGAGGCAGCGGCGGGAGAAACCCCCTCCCCTGCCGCCGCCTCTAGCCCCGCACCCCAGACATGGAGCGCAACTTCGGAGGTCTCCGAAGTTGCGTTCTGTGTCGGGGGAGGCTGGCGAGAGGCGGCGGGAGAAGGTCTTCCCCCGCCACCGCCTCTCGTCGCGCACAGCCGGCACGAAGCGCAACTTTGGAGACCTCCGAAGTTGCTCTCCGTGTTGGGGGAGGCAGGCAAGGCGGTGGCTGGGAGAAGAGAGCTTCTCCCCCCGCCGCCTTGCACACAGCCGACATTGGACGGGGCTTCAGAGACCTTCTCCGAAGCCCCATTGCATGCCGCTGCCAGTCCCCCAGAGCCTATAGGAACGCATTGATTAAGTTTCAATGCATTCCTATGGGAAACTGGGACTCGCTAGACGAAAAATTCGTTACACGAATTGACCCGTGGAACGAATTAATTTCGTCTAGCGAGGCACCACTGTAGACAAATTGCTTTTGTATTCTCAGCCACAGTTGAGCAGCCTTACTCTAGCACAGGCACCCCCAGACTTCGGCCCTCCAGATGTTTTGGACTACAATTCCCATCTTCCCCGACCACTGGTCCTCTTAGCTAGAGGGCCGCAGTTTGGGGATGCCGAATTTGTGTTGCTGCAGCTAAAGAAACACCCTATGAGATGAAAGTTGTGCAGAAGCTTCTGGGCCAGAAAAACATGCCAGGCTACAAGTAATTGAGAGCAGTATTGCACGTGTGTAGCACAGGGCTGGGGAATATCAAGCCTGTGGGCCAAATTTAAGTCTTCCAGACCTCCTTTTCTATGGGCTGTGACCAAGCAAGAGCCAGCTACCCTACACTTGACATCATATAAGATGTGAAGTGTAGGACACAGCTAGACCACAAGGGCCTTGCAGGCACCACCAATACATCAGTGGATCCAGTACCCCACTCCTGGTGGAGTGGATCGAGTATTACTTTGTTACCCAAGAGGCAGAAATAGCTTAAATCCATAGATAGGACTGAAAAAGTCTTGTCTCAAACCCTGGATAGGTGCTGTCAGTCAGTGTGAGCGTGTGTTTTTTAAGGAAGCCTCCCTGTTTTCCTCACCCCCAAAAGCCCATCAGAGCTGCATCAGAGCTCTGAGGGATGCTAATTAGTGCTAATATATGTGTGCTGGGCACTGAGCTAGATCCCTGAACCAGTCCCAAGGAAATAGGATTCTCAGTGGATTGAGGTATAAACATTTTAAGCTATTTTCTCCCCCAAAATTCTGATTCGAAGCATTGAACTCAGGGTCAACAGCAATGCACAGCGGCAAGAGGCAACATGAAGCGAGTCGCTACAGGGAGCAATTTAAAGTGACTTTCTCTTGGCAGCTGTTTGTGCATATTGGCCTGAAGATACTAAGATTACCAGCAACCTTAAACCACCTCAAGTGAACCAATATTGTTTTCCCCTGGCCACCCAATAGGTATCTGAAATGAGGAAGCCATATCCCCAGAACCCATCACTGAGAAATGAGTACTCTGAAACTTCTTGATTTACATTCAAAAGGAGCTGTTTTTGCTTGAGAGGAACAGAAAGATATGAAAAGCTTTTAACAACATACATCAAACTGTGCATTTGATGATATGAGTTAGATATATGCATATTTCAGTTGTCCATTTCCAGCTGCTTTTGTGGCATCAAACTTTTTTTATGTTAACAGATCACATTATTATCACATTTAGAGAAGAGTAATGGCATAGGGTGTTGATACATCATTGGCAGCACAGAGTGCTATTTGAAAACATGCTTGCTCTTTGCATTTCTAATAGTGGGCCAGAGATACACTTGGGTTTTAGCATTAAGTTATTGCTTGCTAATAATAAAATGATTTAGCCCAAGAAATGAGCATAGGCTTCATAGAAAACGACTCATACCTTGAAAATTCTTAAAGCAGTCCTCTCTCAATGGACTAGAATGAACCAATATGGGACCAGGAAAGATGTGGGAAAGAGACTCAACACTCAAATAAATATATATATGGTTATATTCAATGAAATTGTCCTCTTTGTACAAGGACTACCACTTGTACAATAGAACTTCCCCTCCCTCTTTTGTCCCCACTTGCCTCCTATGTCCCAAATCTGCTCCAGGGGGTTGGGGAAAACACAAAACAGATTGGATGAGGTGCGTGGAGGAAGAGAGGGCAGGGAAGCTCCATTGTGCAAGCAGAACTCCTTGTGTGAATGGAATGACTTGTAGGATATGACCCATAAACTCAATTGTCCATGTGCCTATCTTTATAAAGCTGAGAATGCTCACTGGGCATGGAATGCTGGTGGACTGTTGTGGGTAAAAGTATATGTAGGAGGTGTCACTGTTTCTGCCTGTACAGCAGGAAACATGAGAGGGAGGAGGGAGAAGCAAAGAAGGGGAACGGCCACAAGCAGCTGGGTTTAAAAAATGGTCAGTTTCTTACCCGCATCTTCATTGAGTTTGGCTACACAATAATGCAGGGAGGCACACAGAGTATCTGACAGCCTGCCTGCTGACAGAAGAGCCCCAACCTGCATGCAAGCAACCTGGGGCTTTGAGGCGGCATAGGACAACCTATGGCCACCTTGTGTTATGCCAATCAACAGATTGGCTTATGAGTCCAGGCCCCACAAAATCCCTTATGTTGACTTTCTGTGGTGACGTGTGTGGTGAGGGTCCACCCCTCCCCAAGTGCCAAAGTCAGTTGTGTGACCAATAACACTGTGAGGAACATAACAAGGAGACACATTTAGCAACGAAACATAAAATTTCTTCCTGGCCCTGTCCACAAGGATCCACAGCAAACCATACTGTGTACAGACCAAACAGTTATCATACCAGTTGGGAGAAAGGGAAGGCAGTAAGAACACTGAGCCCAGCTCAGCCAACCTCCCCTACAATCTGCCCTGGCCAGCCCCACCCCCAACTAACCGATATTGAAGCAACCAAATTAATTCCACAGCAAGTTAATTCACTCTTCCCCTTCCAGTCTTCCAGCCAGTGCCAGACACAATGACTTCCTTTCCCTACATATAAGAGGTCAAGAAGTTACTGTAACAAAATGAAATAGAGGTTGGTTACCTTTGCTTCAGGACATATTATTGTATAAAGAATTGTACATACAGTACCATGGTCATAATGCAAATATTAGAGCAGATCTAGACATGACCCTGGATAAAAGGGTGCCATCCAAAATGGCAGCTCTGAATCAAGGCATCTCCCCTTTTCCCATGACAACAACAGTGCAATTCCATACATGGCTGCTCTGAAGTAAAACACATGAAGTTCCAGGGGGGCTTAGTATTCCAAGGCAAATGGGTACAGATTGCAGCCTGAGTTAAGAAATACCCATATATACTTGACTAAATATTATAGGGTGGAATTCAACACTAGGCTATATCAGCTTGCCCAGCTGATACCCCACCTCCCATGTGCTGTTTTGGAGATCCAAATTTGAACTTAAACATTTCAAATTTGAATTTTGAACGTGAAATCCTACCTCAAAATCTGGGTGCTTTAGACTTTTTGGAATATCTTAATTGCTTTGATTTTGGCAAACCAGAAATATGTAGTCTCAAAATCTGCCAATTTAAATAACATACATGCCAACTATCAAATACCATCAAATAAAGAAATCAACTATTTCAAGGTGTCCAACATAGATACCATATTCAATGGATAGTTGAAAATTATTCAAATATTTTTTAAAAAACTGAGGATATTAAAAAAACCTCAGGATAACTGAGAATTCTGAAAAGTAAATTCATTTCATCTTAGACAATAGAGTCTAACCCTTATCCACAGTCATAAATGTATATGGCTATAATGAAGCGTGATGCTGTATTACTCAGTTGCTTCAATTTGAGCCCATCTTTTTATCATTTTCTTTTTAGTAATTACTTGTAATGGAAGCAGATAATTAAGAAATGTTCAAGTTCAAGTATCAGAAACCAGCACCACAAAATTTGTTGAACCTGAACAGATATGTTATTGTTATTTCAGACATGAGTTTTAACAGGTCCTAGGGTATCAACAGCATCATAACTATCCTCCAAAGTAATCCACTTTATCTCTTAAACTTGTGAGGAGAGGGCATTCAGTAATGGATCTTTGGCTGCCCCATTTGTTCTTAGAAGGTGATTACTTAACTAGGAATATATCTGAGAAGATGAACTCATGGCATACTTCCTGCTGTACAATAGCTACATCACGAAGTCACCTACAGGCAAAGATTATCTGATGCTTTAAAAAAGTTTGATTTGTTTATGTGTGCAATGTTTCCAACATCTAAAAATATGATAGATTTTCTTTTACAAAGAACGCAATTAAAATAATATATAAATATATACACACTGCAAATGTAGTAAAGATAACAAATTCATTTAAGCCCATTTAGGCACATTAGTAACACACCATGTGGCAGAAAGACTGGGACTACAAGAAGACCCCTTGGCGCTTTATTTTATATTAAATCCCTAATGGCCTCTCCTTATCTTTGCAAAAATATGCACACAAGTCCAGACTATGCAACCATTGAAGTGAATGGTTATTTATTTGCTAAACGAGAGCCCTATGTTTAATGTTCCTTAGACGTAAGGTAGCCTGCCAGAGTCTCATTCCTACAGCTCCATACATCATTTATTTTACCCTAACTCCTCAGAAAAGTCACCGGGGGGGGGGGAGCTCACAAGTTAGTCGGAATTTTGTTTCAAATGCCATTACTAAAAGCTTAAACAGCAGCATATTTACTTGGTTTGCTGCCGTCAAATACAAATTTCTATAATCAGCCTGAATGCCATCTCTAAAATGCCATGTGAATGTTTGTACAATAGCAGTGACATTTTAAATCATGTAATCCAAAGTTACACAAGGGGGAGCACATTAGGTCTCCAGATTATGGTAAAGGCTGAGTGCTGGGCAGTATACCTAGCACTACTTAAGGTAAAAGCTAAAGGCAAAGGACCCCTGGACAGTTAAGTCTAGTCAAAGGCCACTATGGGGTGCGGTGCTCATCTTGCTTTTCAGGGCAAGGGAGCTGGCGTTTGTCCACAGACAACTTTCCGGGTCATGGACTAAACTGCTTCTGGGACATCGTGACAAGCACCAGAGCGCACAGAAACACCGTTTACCTTCCTGTAGCAGCGGTACCTATTTATCTACTTGCACTGGTGTGCTTTTGAACTGCTAGGTTGGCAGAAGCTGGGACAGAGCAACAGGAGCTCACCCCGTCATGCGGATTCGAACCTCTGACCTAGCACTACCTATGCCTGACTGAGCACAAGAAACAGAAAGAAAAAAGAACTCATAACCCTATAAGGACACATGGGGGTTGTTCCACCAAAGACTAGGGGCCTAATACAGAAAAAAGTCCTTTTTACTACTGCTGAAATCTGGTTCAAAAACAAGGATCCTCACAGGCCACATTCACAGCATACATTTAAAGCACTACGATACCACTTTAAGTAGTCCTGGTTTCCCTCAAAGAATTCTGGGAGCCACAGTTAAGGATGCTGAGAGTTGTTATGAGACCCCTGCTCCCCTAACAAAGCTACAATTCTCAGAGGGTTTAACAATAAACCCATCTTCCCAGGAAATTCTAGGCACTCTAGCTCCATAAGGGGGTTAGGAGTCTCCTAACAACTCTCAGCACCCTTACCAAACTGCAGCTCCCAAAATTATTTGGCCATTTAAAGTGGTATCACTGCTTTAAATGTATGGTGTAAATGTGCTTTTAGAATACAATAATACCTATAACCCTTGATTAGTATGCATCCTTACACTAAATGGGTTTCTTAATGTTAGATGGGTAGAAGCTGGAAGTAAAGACTACAAATTACAATGTTTTTCAGGAACCCACACGTTTGTGCCACAGTTCATTTGAATGGAGCTTACAAAGGAAATTAATTGATACTGACACAATTTATAAAAGAGTATGCACCATGGGTTAAACCACAGAGCCTAGGGCTTGCGGATCAGAAGGTCAGCGGTTCGAATCCCCGTGACGGGGTGAGCTCCCATTGCTCAGTCCCTGCTCCTGCAGTTCGAAAGCACGTCAAAGTGCAAGTAGATACCGTATTTTTTGCTCCATAAGACACACTTTTTTCCTCATAAGAAGTAAGAGGAGATGTCTGTGCGTCTTATGGAGTGAATGTGTGGTCCCTGGAGCCAAATTGCCCAGGGGCGAAAGGCAGATCGTGCTTTTTCTTTTCTTTTAGAAAGAGCTAAAGGCTAACAAGAGGGAAAGAGAGTGTTGAAAGGACCCGCTCAGCAGCTGATTGCAAGAGATCGGGGAGGGAGATAAGGGAGATAGCTCCCTTCCCACCCCGCCCAGGCTCCTTGCCCAGGCCTCAATTGTTGTCTGCAGAGAGAGGCTGCTTGTTTCCCCAGCGACATGTGACTGACTGATTAGATTATCTGTCTGGAAACTGTAGAAATGAGTCACTTTCCTTTCCTAGAGAAGCTGCAGAACTGTGAGTTGAAGCCCATAAAAACAGGATTTTCCCCTTTGCAAGGTAAGCTCAACAACTTTGAGCTGATCCTCAAAAATGGAGCTTTCCCCCTTTGCAAAAAAGATGCACAACTGTGAGCTGATCCTCAAAAAAATGAAGCTTTCCCCCTTTGCAAAAGAAGCTTCCTCAAATATTTAATGGGGGGTGCAAAGGCACCTAGGCCTCTAGGAGTTGGCTGCCATGCCTAGGACAATTCACGAAAGCAAAAAAAAATTTTTCTTGTTTTCCTACTCTAAAAAACTAGGTGCGTCCTATGGTCAGGTGCGTCCTATGAAGCGGGAAATACGGTAAATATTACAGCGGGAAGGTAAACGGCTTTCTGTGTGCTGCTCTGGTTCGCCAGAAACGGCTTTGTCATGCTGGCCACATGACCTGGAAGCTATACGCTGGCTCCCTTAGCCAAGCCAATAACACGAGATGAGCACCGCAAACTCAGAGTCGGACACGACTGGACCTAATGGTCAGGGGTCCCTTTACCTTACTTGTGTGTTATTCTCTATGGATACAATCCAGATCAATGTGTTGTTTACATCTATGCCTTGGCCCAGAGTTAAATGTAATACCTACTTGATGCAATAAAAATTAGGTAGGAGTAACTCTCTCCGGATTGGGCCCTTGTCTACTGCAGCCACATGTATCCTAATGTTTGGAAAGAATACTGGCCAGAATGCACTTGCTTATGTTATGTCACATGTTCCCTGCAAAATCAATCAGAGATGCAACACATCACAACAGACATGTGTTTGCAGATCTAGAGGCCATCTCTATGTCGGAAAAATGTAATATGTAAAGCACTTATTAGTGGCCTTTGTGCCAAGGCAATCTGAATACATACTACAATAAGTTAAAGGGTAACAAGTGGATGGATGATTGATACAAGTGCAAAAAGCTATCATTATGTTCACCAACACATACAAACAAGGCATGTGCACACAGTTGCCCAGTAACTTTTTAAAACCAAAAAACAAAACATGTAAATTGTAAGCTACACCCACTGAGTAAATATTATTAATCTGCTTAAGAGAAAACCAATTCTACTCTAAAGTCACTTTGATAAAATAGTTGTCATTTATAAGGAAATCCCAGTAGGGAACAAGCATAAATATACTCTCAGGGTATAGTATAATGCAGGGCAAAAAAGGTAAAATGCAAGAGAAGAAATTGGCAGTCCCAGAGAGTAATATTTTGATATCACTTGGAGAAATCTCTTAGGAAAGGCAAACACCACAGCAAAGCTAGTCTCAGTCTTCAGCTGTCACTTTCAAAAGCATTAACACTGCCAATTATACTGGCATTAGCAGACGCATCTGACAAATTTTTGTTTTGTCAAGTTCGTATTTGTCACAAAGATGATGCCAGATCCAGTCAGAATGACAGATACAAAACCTGCAGTCACATCCAGAATGCTTTGCAAGTTGTCTAATAACAAATGATTTAAAATGCCTGGGAAAGAAATCTATCAATCACAGGAAGTGGCACACATCTCATGCAATGCAGCAAACAACACTGTGGGCACAGCTAAACAATCCCATCCCATTTCGCTTTCTCCGTACCTCCAAATTCATATACACAGTGCTAACAGCTACTTTGATTTCTCCATCGGACACCTCTTTTAGATCCTTGAGCATGGCCTCCTCAATCCTTAGCCCTGTGGGACAGACAGGAAAATTATTCATACATACTAAGAATCAGCGAACTGGAATGTAACAAAGAACTTGACTTTGAGAAGAATACTGGATGTTTTTGAATACTGAATAATGGTTTTGTTTGTCATACTAAGCAAATAACAATTCATTTCTACTATGTAAAAAGTAAATCTGCTCCCTTTTTGCCTTGAAGAAAAACTGTGATAAATCACTGCGGGCTCAATATTTTGCTGTACAAGCACCATAAAAGAGCAATGCAAACCCTCTTACACTAGACTTGGAGGAGTGGATTAGGTGGAAGTGTATTTCTACCCAAATCTCTCCCAGCCCCACATAAGCCCCGTCTCCTCCCTCCTGCCGTCACCAAGGGAAGAAGCAGAATGCTTCAATACAGAGCATTCTGAGGACTGGGCATGGCTGAGCCAGCCGAGGAGCCACTTTCTCCCCAATATACTCTCTTTACCACATGAAAGCATTGGTCCTGCCCACCCACCATTTCCCACCGCAGGTGCTTTGAGCAGGAGGGCTGTGGATGCAACAGTGGCCCTATCACTCTGCAAAGGCCCAATAGCAGGGCGGTAGTTTGGATTGAGCCCTAAGAAACTGTGCCTGATGGTTCCACAGTGTCCAAATTTCTAATATTTGACCTGTAAATATAATCACCATGTATTCTATCTCACCCACCAGAAATGCAGCCAAAACAGCAGCAGCCACAGTGTCATGCTCCTTTGAGTAAACGGCCTATTTTAAATGTTCAAAAACTAAATAAATTGTAGAAACAAAATAAAAAATAAATTCCTTCCAGTAGCACCTTAGAGACCAACTAAGTTTGTCATTGGTATGAGCTTTCGTGTGCATGCACACTTCTTCAGATACACACGAAAAGCTCATACCAATGACAAACATAGTTGGTCTCTAAGGTGCTACTGGAAGGGGGGGGGGTATTTTGTTTCTACTACGTCAGACCAACACGGTTACCTACCTGTAACTAAATAAATTGTGTGCATGAAATGAGACCAGACATAGAGCTGGGAGTCCTATCTTTTATGCCAACTTTTGTTCATTCAGCCCAGACACTGAGGTCTAGCACCAAGGGCCTTCTGGTGGTGGCACCAGGGAACCAGGCAGAGGGCCTGCCCTGTGGAATGCCCTCCCATCAGATGTCAAGGAAATAAACTACTATCTGACTTTTAGAAGACATCTGAAGGCAGCCCTGTTTAGGGAAGTTTTTAATGTTTGATGTTTTATTGTGTTTTTAATATTCTGTTGGGAGCCGCCCAGAGCGGCTAGGGAAACCCAGCCAGATGGGTGGGGTATAAATAATAAAAATTATTATTATTATTATTATTATTATTATTATTATTATTATTCAATCCCCCCAGCTGCATGCGCAGCATACCAATGTTATGTTGGAGGGCCACACTTCTTCCATCTACTTCCTGTAAACCAGGGGAGAGGACCCTGTGGCCCTTCAGATTTCATCTCTCCAATTCTCATCAGCCCCAACCAGCATGGCCAATGGTCAGAGATGATGGAAATTCTAGCCCAACAATATCTGGCAACAGTGGCCAGTGGAGTGGCAGGGACTGACTTCCAAATGCTCCACGTTGCTTCTGGTTGTCACGTGACAAAGCAGCAGGTGGAGCAGCAGAACCAACCCGCCATCTCCCACCACTCTGCTTGCACTGCCTCTCTCCCTTTTGGTAACCAGCAGCGTTGTGCAGCACTGGGAAGCCGTTTAACAGCCATGATAAAATACACTGCACAAGTTTCCACACTTTTCTTTCATAGACAGTATCACCACCTATGAAAAGATCCTATGCATGCTGCTCACCTATCCTATAATCACTGCATGTGGTGAAAGGTTGGTGGGATTTTTGTTTGTGTGTGTATATGGTGCTTTTAAAAACATTTAATGGGTGTCCTGATTTTATAGAATGTCGTGTTCCAACTAGTCTAAAGTGATCAATCAAAAAGTGAAGGGCAGGGGGGGAGAAAAACCCTTTACCATCAGCATGGAGATGAACTTCCTGTAGAGCGGTGATAATATCCTCTCGAGGCAGCAGCTCTGGGAATTTCTCCTCTAACTTTGAAAGCACTTCTTCCTGTTCTCCAGTAATTTGTTCAGGATCCATGGCTAAAGAGAGGATGCTCCCTGAAGTGTTAACAGGAGAAAGTTAGCCCAGAAGACAGAAACTAATATTCTTTCCCACATCAGCCCTAAAAGTCATGACTATTTAAAGAAATGGCCTGCTATCCTTTTATTTCTTTTCGGTCTTTCTTATTCAGGCACCCCCAAACTGCGGCCCTCCAGATGTTTTGGCCTACAACTCCCATGATCCCTAGCTAACAAGACCAGTGGTTGGGGAAGGGAAGATGGGAATTGTAGTCCAAAACATCTGGAGGGCCGAAGTTTGGGGAAGCCTGTTCTTATTCATAGCAGACTACTTGAATTTCCACATTTCCGCATTTTCTTATTTATTTAGCTTTGAACCATTATTTCTACCACCACCAAGGAAGGAAAAATTTGCTTTTTAACAGACCCGGGGGGGGGGGGTTTCAAAGCCACAATCAACTGCTCCAGAGAGAAAAACTTTAAGCAATTGGCTCAGAGTTCACAAAGTGATAGGTAACAGCAGCCAAGTTGTAAAGCAACACAGGCTCATTAGCTTAGAATTAAAGCTGACTAGAAGATCAGCACTGATTTGTGAGCCTAATTGTACAGAAAAAAAGATCAAGAAGGCTATGCTTCAATACAACTACAGTAACATTATTTGATTAATTTTATTTTAATTTATCACTTGTCAACGCAGTGTAATTAAACAATTGGTAACAAATTAAGCAATAATTGCACAGCAGCTTTTGCCAAACCAATTCAAGATCTCAATTACAACAAGACATAAATGCTGAGACTGTGCACATCTGTACATGTTGCGGGTAGCAAAAGCAATATACAGAAAAGTAAATTGAAATGGATTATTATTTTAAAGAATCGGCTTCTTAACCAGCTGCATATGAAACCATTCAGAATGCCAATGCATACCATTCTCCTTCTTCCAAAAGATGACTCTGTCTAAAGTTGTGGGGGAAAGTATCAGAGGGATGGAGAAAGGGGACAGGGCTAAACGTACTCTCATTCTGTTTTTTTAATGCTTTGATGACTGCCTTGTTCAGAGTAGTCACTGTTCATTCATTCATTCATTCATTCCTGGATAGGTTCTCTGCACATCAGTCATAGCATTAGGTGCACAAAATTCAGATGCTGTCCTGCCAAAGAATTCACTTTTTATTTGTTTAATTCTTTGATTGTGACATAAAACAGCTACACAGAGGTGGCCATGGATTTGAAATAAAAATGGAGTACCCTCCATCTGCTCAGACAAGAGCTCCTATTGTAGATTACTTCTAGAAAATGTCCAGCAGCAGGAGATTCTCCTGCAGAGGACAAGGACTAAAGGTGGTAGTGATGAGGAGTATCTTTTTAAACCAAAGGTTCTTATTGGATTCCCTTTCTCTCCTAAAAGTGCTT
The DNA here is from genome assembly GCF_963506605.1 of Zootoca vivipara. Taxonomy (NCBI): domain Eukaryota; kingdom Metazoa; phylum Chordata; class Lepidosauria; order Squamata; family Lacertidae; genus Zootoca; species Zootoca vivipara. The sequence goes on from NC_083286.1 coordinate 4,428,121, forward strand.
GGGGGGGGGAGGAGAGAGTTTTCCCACTCTTTCTTGCCGCCCTCCCCAAATCTTAGCACTGCCTGACTGTATTTTAAATTTGTTTTCATGGTTTTGGAAAATCCCCTTCCCTTTCTCACATTGAAATCTATAAACGGCTACTGATGCAATTCACTCAGCCTTTGTGACCATATAAGAAAAGGGTGAGCCATCCATTCTGCAAACAACATTCTTTTCAAATGCTAGCTTTCCTTCTAAGCTTCTAAAAGGGAACTTATTATAACAGTCAATGTGAGCAACAAAAAAATAAAATTACCCCCCACCCAATCACTGGACCGCCCCCCCCCTTAGACCATCCGCAGCAATGGATGGAATTTTGGAGTCTGCATTTAATTTATGCCATGTGTTACAATGGTGGTTTCCTTTTTAAATTTGTCTGTGTTTACATGTTACAATCTGTGCTCCTTGTGGCATCCTTCAAGGCCTTATACAAATAAACAGAAGGAGGTATTTCTGAGAGTGCACTGACCCAAGATACCTGACAGTCAGTGTACTGAATTACATCCTTGCCAGCTGGCTCCAACCAAAAATGTAATGATTCAGCAATTTAATGGATCCTTAGTTTGGCAACAGTCCCCTAGTAAACGACTCTCGGGAAATAAAATTATACAGGCTCAAGTCTCTGGCAGGTTTTCTAATTGTTTGCTTCTGGCATAAGCCCAGAAATGGGGCAGGCCTTGACTCACAGTAGAGCCCGTCTAGGAGTATTTTGTTTCTTGAATCAGGTTTTGATAAAGTCCACCGGGGAAAAGTAATTTACTGTGCACATGAAGAAATGACAAAGGTATCAGGGAAAAGCAGGTCTTTAAAACAATTTAAACATGAAAGTATAATCTTTGCACAGATATGTCTGTTATCACAGCACTGCTGGTGCTGATTCCTTTACTAATATCATCTCTTTCTAGCTATTGATGGATTTGCATACTTTTTTTACCTTTATGAAGCCTAAGGGCTGAAACAGATTATAATGAGGTTGCACCGAGTCTCTGCTCTGTACCATTTCCCCCTTCTTAGGGCGTCTTTCTTCTTGCTAATATGTGCCAGCCAAACAAGGATCATATACTGAATGTGATGAAGTCAAGATGCTCTATAACTAATCAGATTTAGCTTTATGTCAATATTACTGAAGGAAAACAAAGCCTATTCAGAGTGAGGTGTAATGCTTTCTGAATTAGGTGGACACATTCTGTCAGTGCTGATGTTTACAAAATGTTCACAAAATTCACACCCATTCTTTTTGGGCTCATCCCTAAGCTGTTTGCTTTTTAAACTTGTTCCTTTAGCATTTATTGTTTAAAGGCTAAGCTTTTTATTTAGTCTATGCACTAAATGCTTGTTTTTTTAAAATGCTATATTACAATGTTCTTGCTAGTACGTGGCCCAATCTTCAATCCTAACTACGTATCTAGAATATTGATTCAACCAGATTTGTTCCCTTAGACTTCTCACCATTCATGGAAGTGTGGGGTGATTCTCTAAAGATCTAAAGCAGGGGTTGTCAACCTGGTCACTACTGCCCACTAGTGGGCATTTCAGGACTCTAGGTGGGCAGTAGGGGGTTCACAAACTGAATCCTCCTTCCATCGAGCACTGGTGGGCAGTAAGGAAATTTTTGTTGGAGATTCATTCCCCGTGTCTGCTGTCATGGGATTGTTGTTTATCACATGATGGTTTCATTCCACAGTGGGAAGTGACGAAGATGTTTGTGTTACTGAGTTTCCTGAAGTGGGACTATTGTCCTTTGTTCTTTCTCTTTGCTGCCTGATGCTAGAGAGGGAGGGAGCCATGTTGCCATGTGTTTATCTATATATATATAAATGTTCATACTGCGTGCGCAGATGTCACAGCCTTCCTCCATAACCGAATTGCATCAAATTAGGACACAATGTTCCATGCCCATCAGGGACAGATCTGGCATAAAAAAAATGTTTTTTTTTAAACCACACCTTTCATACCTAAAATAATGATTAAATGCAAAAAAGTGGCGCCCATATCACCAGCAAACACTCTGAAGACTCCAGCAGCATCCAATAGAAAGGCAGATCACGCGCTGTCACCTCCAAAGCCACACCGCCATCACCGCTTCAAATGCCTGCCCACCATTTTAGCTGCTGCCACCAACGTCGCCGCCAAAACCGGCAAACCAAAAAGGCCAAAACTCACCTCCACAGGACGCACGAAACGCGCCAGACCCCACCGTGACCGTCGTCACCTAAAAAAACGCTTAGAAGGGCCAACACGCCCGCAAACACCGCAACACACCTCTACTAAAACAAAAACTCTGCCTCCCCCACAACCCACACAGTAAAAAAAAAAACACCCCGCACCTACCGACTCCCAAAGCAGCCCAGAGTCTACTGCCCCCAACCCAAAAAAAGGCTCCCACAAGGGCCTGAGCCTGTCTCCCCGACAGCCGACAGAGACATTTTAAAAGGCCACAAAACACCTCCACCTAACACACTTCTTGAGGTGGCCAAAACCCAATGCCGCACCATGCCCGCAACTGTCCTCCCCCCCCAAAAAAAACCCTACCTCCCCAGCAGTGCCCACTACACTCCAGGAGGGAGAGAACATGCCAGTTGGGCATGTGTCTCTGCCAGGGTCCTACTCGAGAGTAGGAGATCCTAACAATTTTACCATCAAGAAAGATGCATTAGTAGGTGGTAGGTATAAAAAGGTTGACCACCATTGATCTAAAGCTTTATGGTGTGCAGCAAGTGAATAGAGGTAATTCTCTTCCTAAACAATAGAATTCAGGGTCACACAAAGCAAATGGAAAGGATAGGAGTAGATGCCAATAGACTTGTAATTGCCACCAGAATAGATTCTATGTGAAGAAGGTTATCTAGAAATGAATGCTGGGGACAGCCAAGAGATGGGTGTCCTGTCCTCTCCACCCTGCGTGGTTCACACATGCTTTTTCACAGGGTGTTTCACTATCTCGCCATCACAGAATACTGGACTAGATGGACTCTAACTGGATTTTTGCCCCTGCTGTTCTGTTTACATCATTTTATGCTAACTAGGACTCAAGCCTAGGCAGCCACATACAGAGGACAATGCTCTTCTTGTTGTGGTCCTCTGTTTCAAGTTCAGTCCAAGTTCAGTCTAAAAACAAAGAACAAAACTAGGGAGACCAACAATCTTATTGTTTACAGGTAGGTTGCCGTATTGGTCTGACGTAGTCGAAACAAAAAATATTTTTTATAATAATAATAATAATAATAATAATAATAATAATAATTTATCATTTATACCCCGCCCATCTGGCCGGGTTTCCCCAGCCACTCTGGACGGCTTCCAACAGAAACATTAAAATACACTAATTTGTTAAACATTAAAAGCCTCCCTAAACAGGGCTGCCTTCAGATGTCTTCTAAAAATCTGGTAGCTGTTTTCCTTTTTGACATCTGATGGGAGGGCGTTCCACAGGGCAGGCGCCACCACCGAGAAGGCCCTCTGCCTGGATCCCTGCAACTTGGCTTCTCGCAATGAGGGAACCGCCAGAAGGCCCTCGGAGCTGGACCTCAGTGTCCGGGCAGAACGATGGGGGTGGAGACGCTCCTTCAAGTAAACGGGACCAAGGCCGTTTAGGGCTTTAAAGGTCAGCACCAACACTTTGAACTGTGCTCGGAAACGTACTGGAAGCCAATGTAGATCTTTCAAGACCGGTGTTATGTGGTCTCGGCGGCCGCTCCCAGTCACCAGTCTAGCTGCCGCATTCTGGATTAGTTGTAGTTTTCGGGTCACCTTCAAAGGTAGCCCCACATAGAGCGCATTGCAGTAGTCCAAGCGGGAGATAACCAGAGCATGCACCACTTTGGCGAGACAATCTGCAGGCAGGTAGGGTCTCAGCCTGCGTACCAGGTGGAGCTGATAGACAGCTGCCCTGGACACAGAATTGACCTGTGCCTCCATGGACAGCTGTGAGTCCAGAATGACTCCCAGGCTGCGCACCTGGTCCTTCAGGGGCACAGTTACCCCATTCAGGACCAGGGAGTCCTCCACACCTGCCCGCCTCCTGTCCCCCACAAACAGTACTTCTGTCTTGTCAGGATTCAACCTCAATATGTTAGCCGCCATCCATCCTCCAACCGCCTCCAGGCACTCACACAAGACCTTCACTGCCTTCACTGGTTCTGATTTGAAAGAGAGGTAGAGCTGATGATCTTTCCCAGCGGCTGCATGTAGATGTTAAAAAGCATGGGGGAGAGGACAGAACCCTGAGGCACGCCACAAGTGAGACCCCAGGGGTCCGAACACTCATCCCCCACCACCACTTTCTGAACACGGCCCAGGAGGAAAGAGCGGAACCACTGTATGACAGTGCCCCCAGCTCCCAACCCCTCTAGGCGGTCCAGAAGGATGTTATGGTCGATGGTGTCGAAAGCCGCTGAGAGATCCAGCAGAACTAGGAAACAGCTGTCACCTTTGTCCCTAGCCCGCCGGAGATCATCAACCAGTGCGACCAAGGCAGTTTCAGTCCCATGATGAGGCCTGAATCCCGACTGGAAGGGATCCAAATGGTCCGCTTCTTCCAGGCGTGCCTGGAGTTGTTCAGCAACCACCCGCTCAATCACCTTGCCCAAGAATGGAAGATTTGAGACTGGGCGATAGTTGGCCATATTGGCCGCATCTAAAGATGGTTTTTTAAGAAGCGGTTTAATAACCGCCTCTTTCAGCGGGTCTGGAAAGGCTCCCTCACAGAGAGAAGCATTCACAAACCCGTGAAGCCCATCACCCAGCTCTTCCCGGCTAGCTTTTATAAGCCAGGATGGGCAAGGATCAAGGAGACAGGTGGTTGGTTTCACTCGTCCAAGCAGCCTGTCCACATCCTCGGAGGTAACAGATTGGAATTGATCCCACACAACTGGACTAGACAGGTCTCTAGCACTCCCCCGCCCCGGCCCTGCTCCCACGGTGGAGTCTACCTCTTCCCGAATCTGAGCGACTTTATCTGCAGGAGATATTGGGGCCCCTACCAGGCCCCGATGACGAAGGTGGTTCCGCTAAATTGTGAACCACCTGGAACAGTCTCCTGCTGCTGTTTTCTGCAGATGCGATAGAAACGGTGAAGAAGGTCCTCTTCGCCGTCGCCATTGCCACTTGGTAGGCTCGAAGTTGAGCTCTAGCCTATGTTTGGTCAGATTCAGAATGAGTTTTCCGCCACCGGTGCTCTAGCCGTCTCAGCGACTGTTTCATCGCCCTCAGCTCCAGGGAAAACCACGGGGCTGTCCGGGCTCCATGCAATCGGAGAGGGCACTTCGGAGCCAAACAGTCAATGGCCCTGGTTAACTCCACATTCCAGCGGGCCACCAGGGAGTCGGCTGAGAGGCCATCAACATGGGATAAAGCATCCCCTACCACTCTCTGGAAACCATTTGGATCCATTAAGTGGCGGGGGCGGACCATCCGAATAGGTCCCACCTCCCTGCAAAGGGGAAGGGTCGCGGAGAAGTCCAGTTGCACCAGGTAGTGATCTGACCATGGCACTTCGTTAGTTTCGCTTTTACTTAATGTCAGATCACCAACATCCACAGAGGTAAACACCAGGTCCAAGGCATTTCCGTGGCTATGAGTTGGGCCAGACTTATTCAGGGACAGCCCCATGGAGGCCATGCTTTCCACGAAGTCCCGAGCGGCTCCTTGTAAGGTCGTGTCGGCATGGATGTTAAAATCCCCTAAGACAACCAAGCTAGGTGTCTCCAGGAGCACATCCGACACGACCTGAAGCAGCTCGGGCAGGGAATCCTTGGTGCAGCAGGGAGGTCGGTATACCAAAAGGAATCCTGTACTGCCCCTATTGCCCAACTTCCAGAACATGCACTCAGAAAACCTGGTCTCACCAATAGGACGCCTGGTGCAAACTAGTGACTTCCTAAAAATCACAGCAACCCCCCTCCCCGCCCAGATGGCCTGGGTTGCATTGTAACGCTGGGAACCCTCCATTGTAGGCTCAGGTTGTATATATGTGTAAATAAACTCTATATTATAAAAAACACCACAGTCTCTGCTGTACCTCATTTCCAAAAGGAAACACAGACCGTGAGCAAAGCATGTCTGCAACTCCCTGGAATCTTGCATGGCTCAAAGATGGGGGTAGCATGTAATGCATGTAATGATATAGTTTTATTTCTATCAATGTTTAATTGTATTTTAATGATTTTTTCTGTATTTTCAGCGGTTCCTATTTTAGCTTAAAGTTCCTGTCAGGAAAGAAGCTGGATTATTATTATTATTATTATTATTATTATTATTATTATCATTATTATTTCTAAATTTGCATTTCATCTATACATAAGTTAACCTCTAAAAATATGCACATCCAAGTCCTCTTTTGCCCTCTTTATGTTGATGCATTTCCTCCTTTTTCTTGATGTTTAAATAGCCACCCTAAGGACAGCAGAGGACAAAATTAGGTCATATACCTTTGATAATATTCACTGAGTGCTATGGCATTTATTTCCAAATCCCACATGTCGCAGAAACAAAGCTAGACACAGAAGATATTCTCCTACCCAATTGACATGCAGATATCTGCACTTAACACCCTAGTCATTCCTATTTTTAAATGCACATTTTTATTGTTCCACATAATGTTACTCTTTATCAAACTCTTTGCACCCTGCTTCCTTCATGCAGCTTCCTATGGTCTTTCAAGGGATTGTTAACCAAAGAATGGATCACAGTCTCTCTGCATGATTGGATTCAGAAACACTCCATTAAACCTTTCAGTATTTAATATAAAGAACAATCTCTCACCTCTGAGAAGATGAGCCAGTTGCCGAGTGATTAACTCTGGTGCCTCTTGGAGAATCTCCTTTGCTACCAGAGAGGAAGAGGACGCCGAGGTCTCCAGGTTGCCATCACATCGCTCTTCAGGGTTGATGACTCTGACAACAGCTGGTTCCAAATTTCTATCTTCACTATAAAAGCAAAGGTTTCAAAAGTTTTCTTCTTTATGCAATTTCTCTGAACTATATGGCAAAGTCATCTAAATGCAGTTAGTTGATACTATGCAGTTAAGCAACACCATTTCATTCTGGTCATTATTATTTAAGATGTCTTGAAAATAATGCCAGCACAGAAACCGCCTGTGAGGGACAGGGGATATCGCGAAGTCCCTCCCCTCCTGAGTTCAAGCCCGTCCCCGAGCAAAGGGGAAAGCAGGGAGAGTTCCGATTCCAGTGGGGAAGCAGGAAGTCGTGTCCGAGGCTCAGGCAAGGTAGAGGAGCCAGGGTCCCAGGTGGGACAGGAAGGGGCAAGTAAGGGGGGAAGACCCATCCCCCCAACTCCAGAATTACGCAGGAAGAGGAGGGGCAAGAGGATGGGTCTGCCAAAGCTTTTGTGTTGGAGAAAGACGCGCCAAAAGCCATTAGGAGGTTCTGAAACCGACTGACAACATCGCTCCGTGTAAATAGCAATGACTTGAGCACTGTAAATACGCAGCACCAATAAAAGAATAAAATGCAGAGCTGCGTAGCGTCGTTACTCTGAAGTAGTCCACTCCGGCCACTGTGACAGCAACCTCCTAATCATTTTTGGGCTACTTTGGAGTTGCCGGGATGAGCGTGTCAGAGGCGGAGAAGTGGCGGCAGATCGCTGAGCAAGCCCAGCTAGAACTGCAACAGCTGTCGCTGCAGGCGCAGGGAGAATTGAAGGCAGCTAAAGAGGAGACTAAGAAGGTCCAGGACGACCGGCTACAACTTGCGGAACAGGTGAGAGAGCTCCAGGAAAAAGAGCAGCATTTAAGGGCGGTGGCGGTAGACCTCCAAAACAAGCTGGATGCAGAGAAAAACAAGGCGGGAGGGGCACCCCAAGTCCAAGTGCTGCCAGGAAGGAGAGCCGGGACCCTAGTAAGCAAGTTCAATGGAGACCCGAAGGAGTTTCAGGGCTTTGAGACTGAGATTGTGTATGCTCTTGAGCTGCACCATGATGAGTTCCCTGATGATGAGCACAGAGTAGCGTTTATTGTGGAGCACCTTACAGGGGCGGCCAGGGAGTGGCTAAGACCGTTAATTGCAACAAGGAATCCTTGCATGAAGAATGTCAAACTATTTCTAGAAGGTTTGAAAACGATGTATTCGTCCGATAGTCATATGGACCAGACTAAGGAGGAACTTCATAATTTACGCCAAGGAAATATGACAGTTCGCGCGTATTGGGCGAAATTCACCATGCTGGTGCACAGATTGGGGTGGGATCTGGAGTCTGCCCCAATGCAAGCGGCGTTTTACTTGGGGTTGCATGAGGAGGTGAAGGATGAGCTCTCGAGAGGTCCAAAGCCCAGTAATATGGATCAACTGAGCAAAGCGGCTCTGGCGGTGGGGGTGAGGCAGGAATCCAGATGGAGCGACAAGCAAGCAACGCGCGCAAAGCGGGCTTGGTTCCCACGGTCGCAGGAGAAACCACTCCCTCAACAACCCTTTCAAGCCACGCCTGGGGCCAGTCAGGACCAGGAACCCATGCAGATTGATAGCGCGCGCGCGCGGGCTTTTCAAACCCCAGCGGCGCCAAGACGCAAGGAGGGAAGGGGTGGGAATTGCTTTCTCTGCAACTCCCCCCAGCATCTCGTCAGAGACTGCCCACATCGCAGGGAGTGGCAAGGAAAGGCGGGAACGGTTGTGCCCTCCCCCACTGACGCAGCACCACAGCAGGGAAACGGGAAAGCCTGGCTGCAGGAGACAAGGGGCGGCAGCCAGGCACAGTCAGCAGACAACAGCCCCAGCCCACCCACCCGCACAGAGAGGAGCAGAGCCAGCCCACCCCTCCCAGAGCAGGAGTGGTTCTAGAAGTGACGCTCACGCTCCCTAATGGCTATCCCCTGACAGTCCTCGCCTTAATTGACAGTGGGGCGTCAGCGAACTTCTTCTCGAGGAACTTTGCAGAAGAGCACCAGATCCAGCTTCTGCAGCTGGATTTTCCTCTGCACGTGGCAACCATTGACGGCAGAGAGCTGCTGGGAGGGGCCATCACTCATCAAACCCCCCCCATGAGAATGACGGTTGGAAGGCACTCAGAGACACTGGCATTCAACGTCACCACCATCTCAGACCCCCCAATCGTTTTGGGCATGAGCTGGCTGGCGCGCCACGACCCCTCCATAAGTTGGCATCAGAGATGCATCACTTTTGGATCGGACTTTTGCCTGGAACATTGCATGCAGCACCAACCAGGGGAGGGGCCTCCGATAGCCACGGTGGCCACCATGCACGTCAAAGGGGGTGAGGCGATACCCAAACCATACTGGGACCTGCAGGAGGTCTTCAGTGAAGCGGAGTCCGACCACCTGCCCCCACACAGGCCTTTTGACTGCCAGATCAACCTGGTGCCTGGGGCAACTATACCCCCAGCCAAGCTGTACGCCATGTCAGACCAGGAACTGGAGGATCTGCGCGCTTTTATCGACAAGAACCTCAAGCGGGGGTTTATCAGAGAAAGCAAGGCAGCAGGGGGCAGCCCGGTCTTCTGGGTGGACAAGAAAGACACGCAACAGCGCCGTCTTGTGGTGGATTTTAGACGGCTGAATTCGGTGACAGAGCCAGTGGCTTTCCCCATGCCCAGAGTGGATGATCTCCTGACAGCGGCACGCAGGGGCAAGATTTTCACCAAGCTAGACCTGAGGGGGGCGTACAACTTGATCAGGATCCGGGAAGGCGATGAGTGGAAAACCACGATGTTCACGCCTCTGGGCTCTTTTGAATATCTGGTGATGCCCTTCGGGTTGCAAGGGGGCTCAGCATGCTTCCAGGCCTTCATGCACCACGTCCTGGGGTCCCTACTCTTCAGGAAATGCTTGGTCTTTCTGGATGACATCCTTATTTACTCCAACGACCCAGTGCAGCACGTGAAGGACGTCAGGGAGGTGTTACAGCGCCTGAAGGAGAACCACCTGTATGTGAAGCTGGAGAAGTGCAAGTTTCACACCAAGGAGGTGGACTTCCTGGGCTACAAGCTGTCAGACAAGGGGCTGGCAATGGACAAGGACAAGGTGCAGACCATCCTGGACTGGCACAGCCCCAGGACGCGCAAAGATGCCCAACGCCTACTAGGCTTTGCCAACTTCTACAGGAAGTTCATCAAGAACTTCTCTCGAGTTACGGCTCCCATCACTGACTGCCTGAGAGGCAAGCAGAAGTTCAGGTGGACACCAGAGGCGCAAGCAGCGTTCGAAAGCCTCAAGAGGGTGTTCGCCTCAGACCAGAACCTGTTCCACGTGGTTCAGGACGCGCCCCTACGCATTGAAACAGATGCTTCTGATAAGGCTGTGGGCGCCATTTTGTTGCAACTGGACGCCAACAGAGAGTGGAGACCCTGTGCCTTCTTCTCCAGGAAGTTGACCCAGCCCGAGCGAAACTACACAGTTTTTGATCGGGAACTTCTGGCGATCCACGCGGCGTTCCAGCACTGGAGACACTTCCTGGTGGGCGCCAAGCACCCCATCCAGGTGTGCACAGACCACAAGAACCTGGAGTTCTGGAGAACTGCCAGGGTGCTCAACCAGCGGCAGATACGGTGGGCGGAGTTCTTCTCGAACTTCAACTTCTCCATACACTACATCCCAGGAGAGCAGAATGTCAGGGCGGATGCCCTCTCCCGCAAGCCAGAGTACATGGAGGAGGAGGCGCCACCAGCCCCAAGGCACATTTTCCCCCCGTCGGCATGGTCCTGCGGAGCAGCAGTGGTGAGCGAGGCAGAACTCACAGCACTGACGGCAGCGGATGAATTTGCCAACCGCATCTTCAGAGAACTGAGAGGGGGGAGGGAGCAGGCAAAAGACTTTGCAGAACGCAGAGGGCTGCTTTTCTACAAGGGTGCGCTGTACCTACCCACCACCCAGCTTCGACGTACGGTCCTCAAGCAGATGCACGACAACCCTACAGCGGGGCATTTTGGAAGGGACAAGACCACTCACCTAGTCATGAGACACTTCTGGTGGCCAGGGGTGAGGGAAGATGTTCGAGACTATGTAAGGGGCTGTACCACCTGCCAGCGGGCGAAGGTGGTCAGAGCAGCGCCACCAGGGTTGCTGGAGCCCTTAGCCACACCACACAGGCCGTGGGAAGTGGTGTCCATGGACTTCATCACAGATCTGCCTTCGTCCAGGGGTAAGACTGCAGTGTTGGTGGTGGTGGACCTCATGTCCAAAATGTGTCACTTTATACCGTGTGCCAGGGCAGTCTCGGCAGAAGAGACAGCCAAACTGTTTGTTGATCACGTTTTCAGACTGCATGGATTACCTTTAAGGGTTATTTCGGATCGTGGCCGCCAATTTGTTTCCAGGTTCTGGCGGCGGCTCATGAACCTCCTGCAGGTGGAGGTCAGCTTGTCGACGGCTAGACACCCGCAGACCAACGGACAAGCGGAGAGGGTCAACGCCATTCTGCAGCAGTACCTGAGATGCTACGTCAGCCAGCGGCAAACGGACTGGGTGGATCGCTTGCCACTAGCAGAATTTGCCTACAACAATGCAGTGCACGTCTCCACAGGGGTGTCGCCCTTTAAGGCCAATTACGGGCGCGACCTCAGATCTTTCCCAGAGAGGGAGAGGGAGGAGGAGGAGGAGGGCCCACAGGCTGAGGATTGGGCAGAGGAACTGGAGACGGTGCACCAGCAGCTCAGAGAACACTTGGAGAGGGCCAAGGAAGCGTACAAAAAGGGGGCAGATCGCCACAGGCGACAAGGGGAGGTCATCAGGGTGGGGGACAAGGTGTGGTTGTCCTCGGAGGGCCTTCCCACCAGAGGGAGGTGCAAAAAGCTGGCACCCAAATGGCTGGGCCCCTTCACGGTCACGCAACAGGTCAACCCGGTGGCATACAGGCTGGCACTGCCAGAGGACATGAGGGTGCATCCAGTGTTTCATAGATCGCTGCTGTCGCCGTACAGGGAAAGCAGCAGGCTCCGAGACAGCGAACAAACCCCCGAGGGAGGGGGGGAGAGGGAAAGCAGGGAGCAACTCAATGAGGCCACGGCCATCCTGGATTCAAGGTGGGGGGTGGGGGGCCTGGAGTACCTCATGGCATGGGAGGATGCTCCACCGTCCCAGAATGAATGGGTTCCCGCCACTCAGATACAGGAGGAATTCTTGGTGGAAGAATTTCACGCCCTCTTTCCCCACAGACCCAAGCCCTGGCACATGGAAAGGGAGGGGGAGGAGGAGGAGGCACGGGAGAACAGCTCACCATGGCGCTGGGAAGCGGAGTTTGAGGAACCAGAGGATGAGGTATGGGTGTCGCCAAGATCCACCCAGTCAGAGGAAGGAGCAGATTGGCAAGACATTTTTACCCCCACCAGCTCTGACGCCACGGACTTTTTAGGATTCCCGTCCTCCCAGGCGGAAGGGGGGGGCTCGCAGGACTGGGGGGAGGTGTTCACACCAACGGGCTCGGAGAGCACCGAGTTTTTAGGCTTCCAGTCGTCACCGACACATGGGGGGGGCCTGGGGAGGGGTGAAGGAGAGCTTGGGAGGGGGGTGGATGTGAGGGACAGGGGATATCGCGAAGTCCCTCCCCTCCTGAGTTCAAGCCCGTCCCCGAGCAAAGGGGAAAGCAGGGAGAGTTCCGATTCCAGTGGGGAAGCAGGAAGTCGTGTCCGAGGCTCAGGCAAGGTAGAGGAGCCAGGGTCCCAGGTGGGACAGGAAGGGGCAAGTAAGGGGGGAAGACCCATCCCCCCAACTCCAGAATTACGCAGGAAGAGGAGGGGCAAGAGGATGGGTCTGCCAAAGCTTTTGTGTTGGAGAAAGACGCGCCAAAAGCCATTAGGAGGTTCTGAAACCGACTGACAACATCGCTCCGTGTAAATAGCAATGACTTGAGCACTGTAAATACGCAGCACCAATAAAAGAATAAAATGCAGAGCTGCGTAGCGTCGTTACTCTGAAGTAGTCCACTCCGGCCACTGTGACACCGCCTCTATATGTCTGTCACCCACTCCTCCCAGCAGGATGGGTTCACAGGGTTGTTACACAAGCTGCACTTTGCATTTTGTCAGAAGCTGAAAAAGAGGAAGTTTGATTCACACACAGTTTTTCCTTTTATTACTTCCTGCATTGTGCAAAGAAGTTCCACAGGATATCAAACTAGCACATTTTAAATGGTGAGATGGAGAGGCATTAGCCTGCCTGCCCTCCCTGCTAGTCCCCAAAAACACTTGACATGATCTGTGAATATACACAAAAAGTAACCCAAAATTTATTTTGCTTAAGTGCTCTTTGTCTCTTCCCCAAAGCTACCCACCCTCCAACTTCATCTTCAGTGTATCTTTGGAAGGAGGATACACAACTGCTTAGTGCTCTGACATATGCTGCCAGAGAGGAAGCAAAGCACCATCTCTCCCCACCGCTCCCCAGCCATTTCTGTAGAAGGGTGGAGTTCAGCAAGTTGCCAAATGTGGCTTCCCTTTAAAGATTTACTGTGGGGAAAGGAGGGTAGAAACCAGAATTGAAGAAGGGAAGGAATCTCTCTCTTCTTTCCATCTCCTGCCAGTTCCCACCTTCACCAATAATGTTTGTTCCCAGTGCTTTTCTATATATAGAAAAAAGGTGTGTGTGTGTGTGTGTGTGTGTACATACGTACATACCCCACCCCTCTGGTTGGGTTTCCTCAGCCACTCTGGCCAGCTCCCAACAGTACTCACCATGAAGTTGTCACAGTAAGTGTCACACTTAGAACATTTGAGGGGGAGGGAGAAGAAAGTGCCTGTACTGCGTACCTTGAGTACCCCCAGAAAAAAGCACTTTTTATTCATCTTTTTAAAAGCAACATTTTTTGTGTGTAAAAATAATCCAACTGGCATCAGTTGGTGGGGAGAGGGGGTTCAATTCTCCCACCCACCCTGAAAGCAAATATCAGCTCTAGAGGAAGAGATGAGGAAATGCTTAAATTCTGCTGTCATCTGAATAATTATCAGCTGTGCCCTCAACAGATGCTATTTCCATTTTTTAAAGTTTCCACTTTAGTTGCACAACTGCATTTCAAATCACACCTCATTTGGCCCATGGGGTGAAATCCAACACAGCACTAAAGTCTCTCGTTCTGTCAGTGCAAGGATTTCTTCTTGTGCAGTAGAACATTATCCCACACACACCCTTAATCTGTTCTAGGGCTTCCCCCACACCCCCTGGAGCAGATCTGAAGAGGATGTGGGACTCACATGGGGGGAGGAGAGAGGGGAGAGTCCCTCTGCCAAGTGGAAATCCATACACTGATGGGACACAGTAGTTGAAAAGCACTCAGCCTTTAATGTGTTCTTGATGATGCCATTCATGAGCACCTTGTCATTAAACCAGCTTTGTATGAGTGCATGAAACACAGGGCCCTTCTGAACAACCCCATCCAGAAATTCTGTGTTCTATTCACAGATCAAGCAAGGGAAGAGTTCACAGCACCCCTCAAAACTAGGCATTCTTGTACCACTCAGAGCATATCTATGTATTGCTGGGCAAGAAAGAGATATAAGCAGAGAGAGAAATAAAGAGATAGAACATTCATGACTTGAGTGTGTGATCTCCAACATGTGATCTTTGTAATCATGAACTGTGTAAATAAGTACAGAAAAGTTAAGGAGTTTTGATGTCTTAATCGTTTCATTGTGTATTCATCATGATAACAGCCTGAACTCTGACGAGAACAAAGGCAAGTCTCACACTTGGGATTTTCAGGAGCAGCCAATGGTAAATCTTGCCAAGTTCAAGCTGAGTTTGCTAGTAATCAGATATGGAGCACGATACCTTGTTAGTGCACTGCTGTTCACAAGTGTAAGAGACAATTTCCCTTCATTGTTCAGCTGATACAAATTGATTTCATCACAGAAGGTATGGAGAGACTCTGGGAGATTCAGTTCCTCCAAAATAAACCTCGTTTCTGTGTAGTAGCAGAATTCTCTTCTTGGTATGTTCAGTACAGGCAAGCACAGAATATTAGGTGGACTGACCTGTAAACAGACAATCCCTGTGAATTAGAAAGTACTCAAAAACTGTGAATAATTTATCATTATGGACAGGCTTGCACTTAAAACTTTTCATCACTGCAATTTCATACATTACTTTCTTCTTTCACAAGTGTGGGGGGGGAGGTATACATCATGGTGTGCGTCTGCACACAGGATCAAGAGACATGAAAGGTGAGGGAACTACCGAAGTGACCTGCAACACCTGTGCCATGTTTGCCTTCCTGCCTGAAAGCATGTAAAACTACACCAGCAGCAAGTTCAAGTTGCCTTGCTGGAAGAGCAGGTACAGCAACCTGAGGCCCATGTAGCTAAACTTTGAGCTACTGAGCCAGATGAGAAAATTCTTGCTAGATCAGAGTGGATTGTCCTAGAACAGAGATGCAGGCAGGGTGCCCCTTGGGAAGAGGAAGGTCACCCAAGGAAAGATGTGTCACAAAAAAGCAAGACTGTCAAGAGCCATGCTCTGGAACTCGGGGGGAGGGGTTCCTGCCACTCCACAGAAAAGGGAGAGAAGTGTGGTGATGGCAGGTATCGTGGACTTGTCGGATGCAGAGGAGTGTTGGGAGGCACCAGCCAGAGAACCCCCTAGGGAACCTCCGGGGAAGAAGGCTCCAAGCCAGGGGATTGCTGGTGGGGTGACAATGAGTGGTCAGAGGGAGAAGGAGCAGACTGGGGGAGGGGAGGTGCCAGCAGCAGAAGAGGTGGCAGGGTTTAGAGAACAGGAAGAGGCTGTGGCTCTGGCAGAGAGACTGCAGCGACTCTGCAGACTATGAGAGAATCTGACTCTGAGACTGCAGCGGAGGCTGGAGGGGCCAAGAGGCAGAGTGGAGACAGGCTGCCAAAGAATCCAGGGAGTCTCCCCCTCCTGATGCGACCAGCTCCTCTCCCCACTGGTCATCCAGAACTTGTAGAGAAATAAAACAGGCAGAACAGAGGGGGGTTGTGTGCAGATGCAGCCTGAGACTGTGGGAAAGACCCTGGAGAGGAGGAGTCCTAGTGGGCACTCTACTCTACCTTGGAGCACAATGTCCAGTTCTGGACACCACAATTCAAGGATATTGACAAGCTGGAGTGTGTGCAGAAGAGGGCAACCAAGATGATAAAGGGTCTGGAAACCAAGCCTTATGAGGGATGGTTGAGGGATTGTGATGATAATAGTGCAAGGCAGATGACAGGGAGAGGGCAGTCAGTCTATGATAAGGGACAGTTAAGGACAATGTATACAAGTGTGGACAGAGGTAGACATCCTTGACTCAGGGGAAATTATACAACTGAGATGGCTTTTGGATGGCTATGATGAATCTATAAGGGGAAAAATGTAGGCAATAAAGCAATGACCCAGCATTAGTTCCCCCATCATAAAATCAGAATATTTTATTATAGATCTCATCCAGTTTTATAGTTAGGTGAAAAAGATCAACATGTTACAATTATTTTAAAAGATAGTGTAATATCAGTAAAAAATACTTTACCTTTTCAAGATAATAGGCATATGTTAAAGCTGAAATAAGTGAATCCAAATTACAGGTTTTATTTCCAAGTACTACATGTACTTTATCCAAATGTTTATTCCGACTCTGAAACAGAAGACAGCTTTTAAATAGTAGGGGGAAAGGGAATAGAGACATAAGTTATCTTTCAAAATAACTAAATATTTTGCAAAGTTGATCTGATCCCAGACTCCTCATTCTTAATTGTCAATGCTTTTTTCTTCACTTATTCATTTAAATTATTTTGCACACAAAATAATTGTAACTTTGGGCGAGGGAGGACAAGATTATTTCTGACCTTGCATAACCCAGGATACTTCACTGCCCCACAGAGAGCTCCTTCCCACAGATATGCATACATGTAAAGTACACACAGAGACACTTTTGCACCTTACAACAAAACTACTGGTGTGTGCAGGAAACCCACAACTTTCTGTGCTCATCCTCTATAATAAAGTCCAAGTGTCTCTGCGTCCAGTCCCTGTGTCCGTGGGATTGCGCTAGTGCGCATGTGCCCCACGGACAGCCGTTGGGACTTGGAGCGCAGAGACACTTCGGAGAGGGGAGCTTGGTGCCCGGCCGGCCACTCCCCTTCAACCCCCTCACAGCCGGAGCGGCCGCCTCGAGCTCTGGGCTCCTTCCTCCTCCTCCTCTTCCAGCAGCAGCAGCAGCAGGAGCGCGACCCCTCTGGGCAGGACAATGGCGGGACCCCCTCCTCCCACCAGCTCCGGCCACCCCTCGCAGCTCCTCACGGGCATGCCTCGCCCTCAAGCGGTGGAGGCTATGGTGACGCCCCGCTCCTCGCCACTGACCTCCCCGGCGGCCCCCTCAACTCGCCGCCCGCCGCCTCGGCCCGGGCCACGCTCCTCAGCCCGCCTCCTCCTCAGCCGCCTCAGCCGGTGTGTCCCTGCTCAGCCCCACTCGCCATCCCTCCAGCCTCCTCAGGCGGAACCGGGATTGGCGCGCCCCTTTGCCACCCATTATTTTAACGGGCTTCATGATACTAGTATCCAATATTTGTTTTAAGTAACCTGAGTCCACAATGGAAGCCCAGGTGGACAAACCAAAATGAAAAATAGTGGCACAGCACAGACATGCCTTTAAGCAACAACAACAAAAAATCAGAAGAAAGCATTAAGTAGATTGATTAATGATGCAAAACATATCAGGAGATGTTGAAGAAACTAGCTGTGATCAGCCTAGAGAAAAGAACCCCAAAGTGTCCCTTCATATTTAAAAAAAGCTTTAAAGGAGATGAAGAAGGCCATGCCTCTGCCCATTGCACCTCACACCATAGTTTCAGGTGTGCCTTTTGCTATCCTTAAGACTTCAAAATCAGATACCTGTATTGACTATGAATTTCTAAAATTAGTGAAATCATATGAAACTCAAGATGTTCAAATGAATAAGAAAGCTGCCAAATAACATAACATACTGTTTAGAGAAAACTAGTAACAAGTCATGGTTGAATGTGTATTGGGGGGGGGGAGTGAAAAAGAACAAGTTGGAAATACAGGTAAGGTGTCATGGGTGTCCTATTCATTTGTATTCATCATTGAACTTAGTGAACCAGAAATAAATGCTAAAATAGTTCCGGGAAAACTCCCATAGTTTAATCATTATTCCCAATATGGCCAAGTGAATTAGATCATGGAAGGAAGAGAATCAAGCACCTGCACAGCTGAGGAAGTGCCTTTTCTAATATCATTATGGCCTCCACATGAAGCTTACTGAAAATCAATTCAGCATGGCAGGCCTCCATGGAAGGTTGCAGCACTGATCTATTCACTGCTTTCCAGTGGGCTGGTTATGTTGGCTTGCTGCAGCAAAGGAACCAATGAAACTGTCTTGTATTGTGTCACCCATTTGGCTCATAATTGTCTACACTGACTGGCACCTGCTGTCCAGGATTTCAGACAGGCACATTGTGAGCCCTACACAGGGGTGCCAGAAATTGAGCCTGGGACTTCTCCATGCAGAGCAGATGCTCTGAGCTACAACCTTTCCCAAAGAGGGTGAAGCATCTACTGTAGCAGCTTATGTTTTAGGACTATGGGATTCTGCCTTATAATAATGTAATGGATCTATCTGGCTCAGTAAGGTTCACACTGACTGGAAACAGCTCTACTTGTAGATGTTGAAGATTTAACCTGGGACTTTCTGCACACAGAACAGAGGCTCTACCAGCTACGGTAGGATGGCCCTCAAGGTACCTTAGTCATTAAGGTCCCAAAAGACTCACTGCTTTTTCTGTTCAGTGTTAGGACTCTTCGCATGACCATCTGCAGCTGCCTAATGATCAGGTCTACATTATTAGCCAAGTCACCTAAAGCAGCTTTGAAAAATCATAACTACTGTGTGGCCAGAAGAAATTACTTTCAGCAGCTTCCACAAAAGGCCACTGCCCCCCCCCCATGCTTGCATTTCAAAGGGCATCCATAACTTTTGTCAAATGAAATAGGATTACACAGAAATATGATACATCTCTCAACAAATATGTTGGGTTTTTTAAAAACAAAAACAAAAACAAAAACTGAAATGTCTGCTCTTCTGTCTTTCTGGATAGACACAGCTGTTGTATGTATTTTATAATTTTGCAAAACACATGTAACCAGAACAAGTTTTTATAGTACAGCCAAGACATATGTCCTTCTTCCTCTTCCTTGCCAACTGTCTCTTCAGAAGCTAAGAGAGTTAGTTATCTATCCCATCAAGGAACCATCCTTTGTTTCCAGCATTGATTATTCTGGGTGGGTAACAAGCAAAATGAAAATGTCATATTGCCCTCCCTGCCTTCCTGTTACCAAGATTATTAAAGGTAAAGGGACCCCTGACCATTAGGTCCAGTCGCGGACGACTCTGGGGCTGTGGCGCTCATCTCGCTTTACTGGCCGAGGGAGCCGGCCTACAGCTTCTGGGTCATGTGGCCAGCATGACAAAGCCACTTCTGGCAAACCAGAGCAGCACATGGAAACGCCGTTTACCTTCCTGCTGTAGCAGTTCCTATTTATCTACTTGCATTTTGATGTGCTTTCGAACTGCTAGGTTGGCAGGAGCTGGGACCAAGCAACGGGAGCTCACCCCGTCACAGGGATTCGAACCGCTGACCTTCTGATCAGCAAGCCCTAGGCTCAGTGGTTTAACCACAGCGCCACCTGGGTCTCCAAGATTATTACCTCTTAGCAAAAACAATGCATGAATCATGCTCCTGGAGTAGTTGTTTGGAAACCGCTTGTTGCTTCCTTTAGTAATATGACCCTTCACTTTTTATATTTCTAATTAATTCCACCAATTTCTGCTAGTGTTACAGTTTACACTATTTCAGATGTACAGGTGAAACTCAGAAAATTAGAATATCATCGAGAAGTGCATTTATTTCAGTAATGCAACTTTTTGTTTTTTATTTTTCTTTTAATTTTTACAAATGCTTTCTTTTGGAAATTGCACAGTAATAAAATAAATAGTTACCAAAATACAAAAATAAACATCACTATTACATTTCATTAATCACATTCCATTTATAATTGACCCGCCTAACGACAAATAATTACAATCACAACAAATAAATTACAATTACAACAAATAAATAATTACAATTACAACAAATATCTTGCTTTGCATGTCATGCATCTATCTCATATATTGGTTTCACCTTTTAAGTTGCATTACTGAAATAAATGCACTTTTCGATGATATTCTAATTTTCCGAGTTTCACCTGTATATATTTTATTTCTCTGATGCAGCAGACATTCTGAAAAATAGTTCCTCTCCCTTGTGTGTCACCTGAACTATAATGGTTCTGTTGGTGGAAACATATTTTGCTCTTGTTCTCCAGTATAATCAGAACCATTTCCTTCTTTGAGAGAATAATGGTTGTAATTCAGTTTTCTTTCGTCTTCCCACACATGTATATATTTAGCCTGCAGACATTCAATTAGCTATTAGAAGATATTGCAAGGTCAAACTTGAAATTTTCTCTTCAAGTTCAGAGAAAACTTCCTAAGGAACTGATTCTGCCTGGAGGAATCCATCTTCAGCCACAAATTCCCTGAACAATAAACACACACAAACTCCCAAGTCAATGAGGACTAGGAATGAGATGCAATCTTGGCAGCTGTTCTGGATTTATGGCTCATAATAAAACTTGCATTTCTCCCTGACCAAGTATTTTCAGATAGTGACTAAAGGACTTGTACATTGTTTTGCAAGGAATTAGCCAGGGTGACAGAGGACGAGATGGTTGGACAGTGTTCTCGAAGCTACCAACATGCGTTTGACCAAACTGCGGGAGGCAGTGGAAGACAGGAGTGCCTGGCACACTCTGGTCCATGGGGTCATGAAGAGTTGGACACAACTAAACAACTAAAAAAAAAAAGCCAGGATGATGTACACTAATAATTCAATAGTAATTGATTTGTAATTATACACTGTCACACACACAGCAGACTAAACACTGGCAGGTTCCACTAAAATATCAGAATTAATACTGATTTCATCACCAAATGAAGATGTAGCTCAGCTTGTGTGTCTTTTTTAAGGGTTCTGCCATACATATTTCTTTCTACAAGAAAGAGACCCTGAGTTCAGGGGAAGGGGAGCTAAATTTGTTATAATGTGTTTAAATGTTAGTATGATAGAAGAATTAATATTTAAATTTATGGAAAGTTCTTGGTAAAAAAAATTAGGCTAAGGGGAGAAATAGAAGATAGAAGGAAGGGGAAATAATTTTTTATTTGGATAAATTGATTAATTATTGTGGAGAATAGGTGATGTTTTTTAGAATAGAATATTTGAGTGTTAATGATAAAAAGTGTTAGAATGATTTAAGATATAAGATGAAAACTGCTTAATTGGAATTTTAAAAATGGACCCAGTGAGGGGGGAATTGAGGAAGTCAACAATGTTAAGTAAATAATATAAGATTTGAGATGTTTTTCTTTTTTATGTTTTTTATGTTTTTCTTTTTTTTGTTTTGAGTTTTTGTTTTGTTTTTTTGTGATTTTGTATTTGGAAAATGAATAAAAATTATTTGGGGAAAAAGAGATAATTATGAAAAAGTATGGTGTGAGATAAAAAGGAATCTAGAAATATTAGGAAGAATTGCAGCAATAAAAATGAATGTGCTGCCGAAAATGCTGTTTCTTTTTCAGATAGTCCCAGTAATGGTTAAGGATGACTGCCTCAAAAGATATTTCCAAATTTGTCTGGGGGTGGGATGGAGGCAAAAGGCCAAGGATCAAACATAAGATACTTACAGATTCAAAAGAAAGAGGAGGCTTCGCCCTCACGGACCTTAAATTATATTACGAGGCTGCATGTTTTGTTTGGAATAGGGACTGGATAAAACTGGAAAAGGAAGAAGCATTAGATTTGGAAGGACATGACCATATATATGGGTGACATGCATACTTATGGTATGGGAAAGTGAAAGTACATAAAGGATTCTATAACTATATAATTAGGAAATCAATAATGAGAATGTGGGAAAGGTATAAAGATTTAATAGAACAAAAACCACCTTGGTGGCTATCACCAATAGAAGCTTCATTACTCAAACTGCTTGGCAATAAGGGAAAGTGGCCTACATATAGAGATTTATTGAAAGACCAAGAAGGAAAATGGAAATTAAAAGATTATGAAGAAATTAAAGATCATTTTCAGAGTTGGTTGCATTATAGACAACTGAATGAGGTGTTTAAGGAGGATTTTTTTAAAAGGGTTTAGTTATACAATTTCTAGATTCCAAAAGGAGGTGATAGAAGAAGACATGAAACTACTGAAGGAAGCATACAGCATTCTGCTAGAATGGGAAACGAAAGACGAGGAGGTCAAATCGGTTATGATCAAATGGGCGCAAGATATAGGACATAATATACAATTTGAGGATTGGAGGAAATTGTGGAAGGTAGATTTGAAATTTAT
Source organism: Zootoca vivipara (assembly GCF_963506605.1). Lineage (NCBI taxonomy): Eukaryota > Metazoa > Chordata > Lepidosauria > Squamata > Lacertidae > Zootoca > Zootoca vivipara. The sequence continues at coordinate 4,450,522 of NC_083286.1, forward strand.
GGATTGTTCTCTTTTGAAGGAAAATTACATGAAAATGGTGTACAGATGGTATATTACACCAGTAAAAATGGGGAGGGGGGAATGTACAAAACCAGGTCAAACATATGTTGGAAATGCAAAGAAAAAGAAGATACTTTATATAATATGTGGTGGGAATGTAGAGAAGTAAAAAGAATTGGGAGATGATATTTAATGAATTGAAAAAGATGTTCAAAATGACATTTGTAAAACAAAAACAAAAAAAACAGATAGCATTTGTTTCCAGGTACAGTGGAACCTCGGTTTATGAACACCTCGGTTTACAAATTTTTAGTTTACGAACGCCACGGACCCATCTGGAACGGATTAATTCACTTTCCATTACTTTCAATGGGAAAGTTCGCTTCAGTTTATGAACGCTTCAGTTTATGAACAGACTTCCGGAACCAATTGTGTTCATAAACCGAGGTACCACTGTAGCCATATTCTATCAGTCCTTTCTATGCCACACACACTACCGTATATCTGCATTTTCCTTTAAAACCAAGCCTGTCAACTCCCTCCTCTTGGTTCAGAAATTTCAAAATTAGCATATAAACAATATACATTGTGAGCATAGATATTTGATCTATGGCATGTGCATTTTCACAGCCAATGATTGGGGATTATGGGAGCTATAACACCTGGAGACACAGAAGTTCTCCATCCTTGGACTAGTGGCTGGTCAATAAAAAGTCTAAAATCAAGTAAAGATGGGGCTAAATCTGTACCCACATGCAGTGGGCCAATGAACTTTCATTGGGACTTCTCCAGTGCTATCTGTGCTTTCTTAATAATTCCATAGGCCAACCTGTAGGATTCAAGAGGTCCACAAATGGGACCATTCCCCCAAATGGGAATGCTAATTCTGGAGGTTTGTTGCTCATTCTTCCACTCTTTCCCACTATTCTCTCCATGCTGTTATATGGTTGGTACTGATGTGGAAGCCTGTGGGAATGGCAATGCACATTTCCCAAGTTGTTTACAGGGCTCTGCTACAGTTGCCACCAACACTGGGCATGCGTCCCAAATGTTTCTGAGCAAAACACTACAGTATGCCAAAGCTCTTAGGAATCCGACTGCTCCACTTTTCTTTTTCATATGGGAAAAGGGACTGGGGTGCATTTTGTCAGAAGTGTTTGGCAATGCTATAGGATGCGGTCATTTTCTAAAGTGCACTGCAGTCTACTCCAAGTGCATAATCACAGTGAAAAGCTAAGTGATCTGTGCCACCAATGTATTAAAATATATGATAACAAATGCAGTCAGCACTTTCCATACCATATGCTTGTAAATGGTAGTCTACAGGGAACCAATTAAAACTATGGAAAACTTGGAACACAGACATATGGACCAAGACAGAGCAACTTATCTTGTCACTGCGCTGCTTGCTCAGTACATTGATAGGTGAACTGATAATACTATATTATGGGACAATTAATTGCCAGTTTAATTAAACCTCATTTAAAATCAACCTACAGCTGCAATCTAGAACAATGGTTCTCATCTCACGGTTCTGTGGACTGAAGCTGGCACATGACCAACTAGGCTGCTTCGACTGGCCTAGAGTAGCCTCTTTTAGCTACAGCACCATGTAGCCTTCCTCTCATGCTGCACTTTGGTTTTCCAGCAGCAGACTTAGAATTGAATAAGGTGGGGAATATTTCTAAACATTAGACACCCAAAGGAACTTGACACTATATATTTTGAAAGTTGTTTGTCTGTTCTTTATGTATATGGACACCATTTTAAGATACCATCAGCAATTTTGAGATTAAGGAACAGGTTTTCATCTATGTTTGTATACAACTGAATGCTATTTTGCATCAGAAGGGTGGCCAAAATCGTTCAACACTGCACTGATTTTAACTACTGGTTTCAGAATTGCACAGATTTCTTTGGTTTCTTAGAATTCCTGAGCAATGTTGTGTATGAGACTGCTAGTTTAAAATGTAAGGGATATGTCATTGTCTTGAATAAGGTCAATCAATTAGCTCTCACTCTCACCCTCTTTTACATCTGAATCAGCACCAGTGCTTAAGAGGCAGGAATGGGCTGGATTAGGGCTAATATAATATAGGGGTGAATCCTGATAGAATGGGGTGTTGTAGGTGGGTGTTTTTCAAGTCCAGAATTAGGGAGATGTCCTGTCCTAGATGAGGTTGTATCCCTCCCTAAGAAATTTGCATGCAGCTGTCACTGGAAGTATACTGTAAGTAGTAAACAATATCCCTGCCCGCCTACAGTACACTTCTGTTTCAGTGTATCTGATGAAGTGTGCATGCACATGAAAGCTCATACCAAAATAAAAACTTAGTTGGTCTTTAAGGTGCTACTGAAGGAATTTTTTTATTTTGTTTCGACTCAGACCAACACGGCTACCTACCTGCGCCTACAGTAGGTTTGTCAGCTATGACTATCTCTGGACCAGGATAGCCTTGACTCTGTTACTCACACTCTAATAAACTTTTGCTTAGTTTATTGCAATGCACTCTGCAAGGGGCACCCCTTGAAAATGGTTGATCAGCTGAGAAGCCGGGATTTAAGGAAGCCGCTTCTCAGTTGATCAAGCCCCCAGCCTGAGCGAACTGAAGTTGGGGCTTCATTACACTGCCCCTCAGCAGAGCAATTTACAGAAGCCACCTGCCTGCACGGTCCCTCTGCAGTATGAGGACTAGACCGTGCCGGTGGCTTCATCCAGCATTTATCCCAGGTGAAGCAGGCAGTGTTCCTGAGTCCCTACAACCTAGTGACAGAGGGACTCAGGAATGGTGGCTGCTTCACCTGGGATATGCCACCGGGTGAAGCAGCCATTGCACTCTGGCCCACATACAAGTCCTGGGCGATGTATTGATACATCACCCAGACCTACTCCCATCTATTGATGCCTAAAGAAGCCTCTTTAATTATTTTATTTATATTAATTGTCGCTAACTATGTTACATTACACGGTATTAACATGCCTAAATATTTAATAGATTTGCTATTAATTCAGAATTGATATTGCTTAAGTGGTCAGGCTCATGTTGGTGGCTTCGAGAACACTGTCCAACCATCTCGTCCTCTGTCGTCCCCTTCTCCTTGTGCCCTCCATCTTTCCCAACATCTTTCCCTTTTCCAGGGAGTCTTCTCTTCTCATGAGGTGGCCAAAGTATTGGAGCCTCAGCTTCAGGATCTGTCCTTCCAGTGAGCACTCAGGGCTGATTTCCTTCAGAATGGATAGGTTTGATCTTCTTGCAGTCCATGGGACTCTCAAGAGTCTCCTCCAGCACCAGAATTGAAAGCATCAATTCTTCGGCAATCAGCCTTCTTTATGGTCCATCTCTCACTTCCATACATCACTACTGGGAAAACCATAGCTTTAACAATACGGACCTTTGTCAGCAAGGTAATGTCTCTGCTTTTTAAGATGCTGTCTCCCAAGGAGCAGGTGTCTTTTAATTTCGTGGCTGCTGTCACCATCTGCAGTGATCATGGAACCCAAGAAAGTAAAATCTCCCACTGCCTCAATTTCTTCCCCTTCTGTTTGCCAGGAGGTGATGGGACCAGTGGCCATGATCTTAGTTTTTTTGATGTTGAGCTTCAGACCATATTTTGCGCTCTCCTCTTTCACCCTCATCAAAAGGTTCTTCTATTCCTCCTCACTTACTGCCATCAAGGTTGTGTCATCAGCATATCTGAGGTTGTTGATATTTCTTCCAGCAATCTTAATTCCATTTTGGGATTCATCCAGTCCAGCCTTTCGCATGATGAATTCTGCATATAAGTTAAATAAGCAGGGAGACAATATACAGCCTTGTCGTACTCCTTACCCAATTTTGAACCAATCAGTTATTCCATATTCAGTTCTAACTGTAACTACTTGTCCCACATAGAGATTTCTCAGGAGACAGATGAGGTGATCAGGCACTCCCATTTCTTTAAGAACTTGCCATAGTTTGCTGTGGTCAAAGGCTTTTGCATACTCAATGAAGCAGAAGTAGATGTTTTTCTGGAACTCTCTAGCTTTCTCCATAATCCAACGCATGTTTGCAATTTGGTCTCTGGTTCCTCTGCCCCTTCGAAATCCAGCTTGCACTTCTGGGAGTTCTTGGTCAACATACCACTTAAGCCTGCTTTGTAGAATTTTAAGCATAACCTTGCTAGCGTGTGAAATGAGTGCAATTGTGTGGTAGTTGGAGCATTCTTTGGCACTGCCCTTCTTTGGGATTGGGATGTAGACTGATCTTCTCCAATCCTCTGGCCATTGCTGAGTTTTTCAAACTTGCTGGCATATTAGGTGTAGCACCTTAACAGCATCATCTTTTAAAATTTTAAGTAGTTCAGCTGGAATATCATCACTTCCACTGGCCTTGTTATTAGCAGTGCTTTCTAAGGCCCATTTGACTTCACTCTCCAAGATGTCTGGCTCAAGGTCAGCAACCACACTATCTGGGGTGTACGAGACCTCCATATCTTTCTGGTATAATCCCTCTGTGTATTCTTCCCCCCCCCCAATAATATTTATTCATTTTATAAGAATGAAAAAATACAAAATAGAAAAATACACACAAAAAAGAAAATAACACACAAAAATAAAAAATAAAAAAGGGAAAAAAACTCATCTTATTTTCATCTTCTAACTTTCTAGACATTGTTAAATGGGCACTAGATCTGTACATCGACTGCTTCCGCCACAGAATCCAAACGGATGTGACCAGAAAACACCATCGCTTACAACAAAATCTAAACCATGCTGAAAGGAGAGCCATAGATAATCTCAGGAACAACCCAGACATTATAATTAAAGAGGCGGACAAGGGTGGAGCTGTTGCCATAATGAACAAAACTGATTACATCCAGGAGGCTCACAGACAACTTTCCAATACTGCCTTTTACATGAAATTGGACTCAGACCCCACACAAGCATACAAAAAAGAACTGAACAAGATTGTTAAGGAGCTACCCCCACACATCCAAGAACAGATCCTCACAAACACACCAGCAGAACCTCGACCAGGAACTTTCTATCTTCTACCTAAAATACACAAACCAGGAAATCCAGGACGCCCCATCATCTCAGGTATTGGCACCATTACAGTGGGTGTTTCCGGCTATATGGACTCTGTTCTGAAACCATATGCTATCAGTGCTCCCAGCTACGTACGTGACACCACAGACTTTCTGAGGAAAATACAATCTTTGAATAATCTTCCTAACAATATTAGCCACTATGGATGTGGAATTTCTGTATACCAACATCCCACACAATGATGGTTTACAAGCCATAAGGAACACCATTTCAGATAAAACCACAGCAGACTTTGCTACCAAACTCTGCCATTTTGTCCTTACCCACAAACACTTCAAATTTGGTGATGACCTGTTCCTCCCGATCAGCAGCACAGCCATGGGCACCCGCATGGCCCCACAGTATGCCAACATCTTCATGGCAGATTTAGAACAACGTTTCCTAAACTCCTACCCACTCAAACCTCTCTTGTACCTACAATACATTGACAATATTTTTATTATCTGGACACATGGTCAACAGACCCTGGAAACCTTCCACCAGACATTCAATGACTTGGACACTACTATAAAAATACAGGCCTGAAAACAGGCCTTTTGCAGCAACAAGGCCCAACCAACTGAAAACAGGTCTTTTGCAGCAACAAGGCCCAGCATTGCCAAGGGGCCTGCCTGGGGGGGATGGCGGGCCAAATAGGGGACAGGGATAGGTAATGGGTCAGAAGGGGGGGAGACACAGGGATGAAACCTGCCCTCTCCACAGTATCTCGCCTCGGCTTTGCAGACTACGCTGAGTGGATTTAGGGGCCTGCCTGGGGGGGGAATGGGGGGCCCAAATAGGCTGCAGCATAGAATCAACTGAATATGGGCCTTTTACAGGGCAGTGCCTTTGGGTAGAATAAATGTTATTTCACATAACACACATGGGTAGGGAAGTCAGGGTTGGGACAGGGCAAAATTTTACAGAACACGCGCACTGGGGGAATGATTGTGTGCAAAATGAACGGCCACAGGGATAACTGGGGGGGGGGGTTAGACGGAGGAGAGGAAGGGAAATCAGATGTGTAAGTGGGGAGGTTAGGGGAGGAGGGGGGAAATCACAGGGATAAGCTGGGGTGGGGGGAAGAGGGGGCATAATAGGTCATGGATCAGGACAGAGTTGGGGGATTCACAGGGATGAGGGAGGGGGATGAGGGGGAAATCACAGGGATAAGCTGGGGGTGAGGGGAGGAGTGGGGGAATCAAAGGGATACGTCATGGATTGGCACAGGGTAGGGGAAATCACACAAATAACCCACAGCAACGCGTGGCAGAGCCAGCTAGAATTAAATAAATAGACAGCAGACATGAGGATAGAAGTTTCTCCACTATCTTACTAATAGTTCACATATCCAGGCTCTTACCGGCTTTGCAGATTTATCCAGTTGGCAAAGGCAATGCAATAAGAATGCACAACCCCAGCCACGACAGCTCCCTGGAACCATTAAGGTCCTTAGGTCAATAAACTGCATTTTTAAAAAAGCCAGAAGCTCTTATGGCAGAATAAATCAATAACACATTGTGAAATCTTGATGCAGGACATTTTCAGTGCTATTTTTTAAAGTAATGGTCCAAACTGTAAAAATAAAAATAATTTTTGAAAAAACCACCTGAAGTTAATTTCCTGCGCTTAAGTACTGTACTAAGGGCTGCATCATGCATTGCATTATGGTTCCTTATCCCTTACAGAGTAGGAAATCTATAATTGCCATCTGGTACGTATTTATTGGAAAGCTGCATCCAACTCTAGATCTCTTGTGAGAGTATGTTTAACATATTTTAATCCTTATCTGAGCAGGCAAACCTGAAAAGTGTACAATACGCTAACCAACTGACTATCGGAGATAAAAGTACTGAATACCCTCCAAGTGTCCCGATTTTCTAAGGACAGCCCCAGAATTAAGAAAGCCACCCTGGCTTCTGATTTGATATTGGAATGTCCCTATTGCCCCCCCCCCAGTTCTGCCACCACCAGCTCAGGATGACCCAGCACTTTTCCCAAGCAGCAGTAGTGGCAAGGGAGCACCCCGTTCTCTCTCCATGGCTGCTGCCAGCCTCCACCCTTGGGCAGCTTGTAGTGGCTGCTGGAGATCAGGTGACGAGGAGGGGGAAGGGCCATGGGCGTAGGCAGGGGCAGCTGCCCCCCCCCCGAAGCAAAAAATTAATGTATTTTACAGATCATAACCAGTACTTTTCCCCTCCAAAAACTGAAGTGGAAAGGGCTTTGCTTTAGCGAGAGCAGCTTGGTCTCCGCTTGCTGGGGGGGGGGGGGACACAGCTGTAACAAAAACACATCAAATAAATAAAGCAAAGTGGCTACCAGTAGTTAAGCAGTTAAGACAATGGAGCAGATATCCCCTTTCAGGCAAGATTTATAGCTCACCACTTCACCCTATTGTTCTTCAGTGGGAGTTGTTAATGAGCATTCAGGGATCGCATTAAGAGTTCTATTGGCGATTTAATGAGGGTGCAGAGGATTCAATTTGACTAAGGTGGCTCTGCAAGGCTAAAAGGAAGTGAATAAGAAAGGGGGGGCTGTAACTTTGATAGACACAGTGATGTTAAAATAAAAAGCAGTGGTGTTCCAGTCTGCCCCTCCTCCTGCATCTGTATACTGTAAATCAGGGGTGGCCACCTCCCAAGAGACTCTGATCTACTCACAGAGTTAAAAACTGGAGTGATCTACCCCCTTTGGGGGGTCAAAGCTGTTGAGTTTTTTTAAGGAAGGGAAGCCCTGTTTTGGGGGGTTTAGGTCAAACTTGTTGAGCTTCTTTTAGGAGGGAGGGAGGCCCATTTTTGTTTAGGGCTTCAGGTCATAGTTCAGCTTTTTTTAGGGAGGAGGAAAATTTTGGGTGAGCTTTTTTTTAGGGGTACCAGTGATCTACCACAGACATCCAGTGATCTACTGGTAGATGACAATCTACCTGTTGGACATGCCTGCTGTGAATCAAGCAGAGAGAAAGCTGCTTACAAGGCTCCTTCCTCTTGCTGCAGAGTTCCAGCATCAGTGTCACCCAGAGGCACCCACAAATGTGAGTTATCCCTCTATTTCTTCCTTCCTTCCTTCCCTCCCTCTTCCATCCTTAATAAAATACTTGGGGGGGGGGGCGGATAAGCCCCACATAGAAAGCCCATCAACATGGGGGTGACTCTTTCAAATACAGTATTTACCAGTAATGGGGAGGGGAGAGGCACCTAGGCCTCTAGGAGTTGCCTGCTATGCCTAGGACAATTCAAGAAAGCAGAATGATGCATATGCTATGGTAATATATCAATAGAATCATAGAATTGTAGTCGGAAGGGACCACAAGGGTCATCTAGTCCAACCCCCTGCAATGCAGGAATTTTTTCCTACGGTGGGGCTTGAACCCACGACATGGTTGAAATATTATGCTGATATGCAGCAACACCTCGGAGACGTCGTGACTGCGGCCGTGCCTTGCCTCGCCTTCGCCCATCCTGCCACCCCCCCTCGCCTGCCCAACCCTCCCGTCCTCTCCAGCCAAGCAGGGTAGCCGCCGCCGCTGCCAGCCCCAGAAGCACAAGGTGGCCGCTGCCGCCGCTGCCGCCACCACAATATCGTTGGGCCCGCTGGCCCTGTAGCCCCGCCCACATTCCCACTTCGTGGCCCCTCCCCTCCCGTGCCTTGGCCCTGCCCCTGAACGACCATGGCTTGCCCCCCCCCCTAGTTTTGATCCTGGCTACGCCCCTGGGAAGGGCTGCTGCTGCCGAGGTCCAGCCCCATGTGATATACTGGCTCCAAGGGGCAGGCAGAGGGCAGGAGCCCCCTGAGCGGGAAGAAAAGTGTAGCGGAGAGCATGGAGTCTTGATTTTTTAAAGAAAAATAATATTTTGTGCATCCACATCTAGTCTTGTCCCTTTCTATAATTTATTTATTGGTGTGTGCTTTTCTGTTTGTAAATCTACTAAAGAATAAAATTAAATAAAATCGGAATTAAGGGGTTTTATTGGGACAGCGGAGGGCGTGTGTTGTGTCCCATGATCAGTGTAGTCTCATCCGTCTTCTGATAGGAAATGCTCTAGGGGGGAAGGGGGGGTCAAGGAGAGTCAGTTGCAAGGAAATGAGAAATGTCTGTATTTTCATCTGAGGAATGTTGAAGGCATATTACTGCAGAGGGGAAGGAGACGGGGATACTGGGAGGGGGAGGGAGAACTAAGGGACTCTACTGTTCTATTGTATAATGTGAAAACCCCAATGAACGATAGATTTAAAAATATACATTGTAAATTTATCTTTTGTCACTGGGCAATGCTCAAAACTGCACATGTGAAACAGTTTACATCTTTAAAATACAATGTATGTCATATCCTTTAGATCAGCCCTTGAAAACATGTTGCTCTCAAGATGCTTTGGCATTTCCTAACTCCCAACACCCCTTGGCCTTGCTGAATGAGCTTAGTGGGAGTTGAAAGCCAACAATAGCTGGAGGACACCAGGTTGGAGAAGGCTGCCTTAGATTTCTCGTCCACCATGAGGTTGTTTTGTTTTGACCTAAAGTCAATAGCAGAATGGGCTTTAAAATCAATATCAGGCATACCTGGCTTGTTTTCAGCCACATTACTACCTGTTTTCATCTGTTACAATTCACCTGGGCATATGTTTTGGCTTATGACTGGTCCTGCTGCACAAAGTACATTCAGGCAGATTCTGTACTTCAGTTTCCCTTTTTAGTTCATTCTAGGTAATTATTAACTAAACTGCATCAAATCCACTGCCAACATCTTCTGAGCAAACTTACTCAGTTTGTAAAAGGTCTAATTCCTTTCCAAGGGCCTCGCACAGGACACATCCTCATTGAATTATGCCCTCAATATTGATATTTTGTAGTCAATGGTTTCATTTTACTATTGCCTATCCTGACTTGGGGACGCGAGTGGCGCTGTGGTCTAAACCAGAGAGCCTAGGGCTTGCCGATCAGAAGGTCAGCAGTTCGAATCCCCGCAAAGGGGTGAGCTCCCGTTGCTCGGTCCCAGCTCCTGCCAACCTAGCAGTTTGAAAGCACGCTCTAGCGGGAAGGTAAACAGCGTTTTCGTGCGCTGCTCTTGGTTTGCCAGAAGCGGCTTAGTCATGCTGGCCACATTACCAGGAAAAACTGTCTGCGGACAAACACTGGCTCCCTCGGCCTATAGAGCAATATGAGCGTGCAACCCCAGAGTCGTCCACAACTGGACCTAATGGTCAGGGGTACCTTTACCTTTACTGTCCAAACAGAAAATATTTATCAGTTAAAAGCCTGCCTCACTTACCATGAACTTCTTTCTCTTGTGAACTGGCACTCCTTCCCAACTAAAGACCAGCAGAATGAGAATGAGTGGTTCTCATGACAGACAAATACACCGAGAAATAAGATAGTTTGCCAGTTTGAAAGGGCACGGGTGCCTCACCGTGAAAAGCTGGATCATTCCCTTCTCCTATGATGTTGCAGAGTTTCAAGTCAGGTGGGGGACGGAATCTGTTGTGCAATGTAATAACATTCAGCCTTTGGATGTTTTGATTACAAAATGTTGTATCAGCATTATTTTATCCAGGATGGGAACATAAAGCAATGTTGAGCCATGATAGCTTTTTATCGGCACAGCGCATTAGCCGTTGTTTCCAGCTTCTCTTTTCTCCCCTAGCCCAACCCACTCATTATCTGACTGAGTAGATTATAGGGGGAGGGAAAGGAAAACCACAACCTTCCTGTCCCTGAAAGAAAACATTTAAGGTTGCTGCAATCCAATAGCAGTGGGCGGGGTGGGGGGGTGAAGGACACTTTACAGTCTCAAAGCCATTTGGACGATCTCCAGAGGACATCTTGCAAGCAATGGGTGGAGCCAGAGGCAAAAGCAGGCAAAGCACTGACTGTAAATTCTGCCTTAGCACAAGAGACTAGTTTCTATACACAGGCACACAGCCCTCTCTGCCCTCCATCCAGAGAAGCAAGAATCATTATCAGAGGCAAAATATTGGGTACTACCGGTACTACTCAGCATGGTGAGACCACCAGACATCATAAGACTATCACCTAAAGTTCAGCCATCCTGTTTTTGTGCTAAATTCTTTCATCCTTCTCTGGGAACAGAGCACTGCTCTCACAATGGGACTTTGCCTTCTCCTCTCTTCCCATCTGCAGCACCCTGTGCACCTCCATCCTCCAACAGCTGCTCCAGAGACTTGGGGGGGGGGACTTCCCATAGGAACATAAAAGTCTGTGGGATCAGGCAAAATGCCCCATCTAGTTCAGCACCCTGTTCTCATAGGTGCCGGTGGGCACTGCCAGAAAAAGAGGTACCTCCCTTGTTCTCTTATAATGGCAATGGCACCCACCTGAGAGGTGCCAGAACTGAGTTCCGGCTGAAGAAAAAGCCCTGCCTGTGGGGAACACACAAGCTGGTCCAAGCACAAGAGCACTCTCTTCTCCTGCGATTTCCAGCAACGGGTATTCAGAAAAATTACTGCCTCTAATTGTAGAGGCAGAGTATAGCCATCATGGCTAGTAGCTATCAATAGCCTTCTTCCCCCATGAATTAGTCCAATCCTCTTTTAAAGCCATCCAAGTTGGTGGCCATCCCAGCCTCCTGTGAGTTTCACAGTTTAAGCACTGCCTGAAGGACTTTCTTTTGCCTGTCCTAAGTCTTCTTTTTGTAGCACAGTCTCCCTTTATGCTGCATTTATTTATTTTAAAGCAGCCTTTGACTCCATACCCAGAGCCAAACTTTGGGGGGGAATTGGAGGTCTCTAAACTCGACAGGCACTTGCTATATTTAATAATATGCAGGCTACATGAAGAGATCATGCTCAAAGTGCAATGCAACCCCCAGGGGCATCTTTCCAACACTATTGGAACTGAGAAAGGTGCCAAACAAAGGTGCATACTGGCTCAACTTTTATTTAATTTCTATACTAATGCTATGGTATCTTTTCTCCATAAAATGAATTATCACCTCCCAAAATTGGCAGGGAAGCATATCCCAGTCCTGCTGCATGCAGATGATGCAGCAATTCTTTCAAGAACACCCATAGGGCTTAGAAGAGCTATGAAAGCATTGGCAGCAGAAAAGCCCATGGGGATTATGCTGCTGAGAATACAAAGAGAAGTGCAACTGCCATACTTAAATATCGTAGGACCAAAGAAGAACATTATATACCCACAACCCTTAAACTGTTTGAAGCCAAGTCCATCATGCAGCTTTTATATGGTGCCCAGCTAGGCCCCTTCACTAATCTCATATCACTGGAACTACTGCAATCTAAGTTTCTAAAATCAGCTTTTCAAGTGCCAAAATATGTCTCAAATGTGTCTTGAGACAGGCCTTGTAAGAGCAGAGGCTAGGGTGTGGACGGCCACACTTAATTTCTGGCTTAGACTATCCTTTTACCCACATGGCCTTGCCTTCCTAATGATAAAGGGAGACTTTCAAACAACATGGAAATGAGCAGTGGTAGACAAAACGTTAACTCTAGGTCTTACCCCATAGCTTTTACTCAGCATGCGCTATGAACAGGCCAAAGAAACCATTAAACAGCTTGTGGTTGATACAGAAAGTCAGTCACATCTAGCCAGGTCACCAAATTTCACCACCAGTGAAAACAGTAGGTACCCCACCGCCGCAATGGTATATTTAACTAATCTTGAAATTCCAAAACAATGAAGAGTTTTCACTCTGGCTCATTGCCAGGATCTCCCTTCAGTTTTAGGGAAGAGTAGTAGATTAAATTGATGGACTATGACGAAATGGCAAAACCTACCGAAGCAATATGCATCTGGGAACTGGAGAGCTATGAATCAGCAATTAAAATGAAAAATTTAGTTCTGAGCAAATGCTTTATGTCAAAGGTGGGGAACCTTTAGTCTGCCAGATGTTGAACTCAGCCCCATCAAGCATGGCTGATGACCCAGGATTATGGGAGTTGTGGCACTATGGGTTAAACCACAGAGTCTAGGGCTTGCTGATCAGAAGGTCGGCGGTTCGAATTCCTGCAACGGGGTGAGCTCCCATTGCTCGGTCCCAGCTCCTGCCCACCTAGCAGTTCGAAAGCACATCAAAGTGCAAGTAGATAAATAGGGACCGCTCTGGCGGGAAGTTAAACGGCATTTCCATGCGCTGCTCTGGTTCGCCAGAAGCGGCTTTGTCATGCTGTCTGCGGACAAACGCCGGCTCCTTCGGCCTATAGAGCGAGATGAGCGCCGCAACCCCAGAGTCGGACACGACTGGACCTGATGGTCAGGGGCCCCTTTACCTTCACCTAGTTCAGCAATATCTGATGGACCACAAATTGGCCTATGTGTTGGTGGGTGTTAGCAAGAAGAAAAATCTGCCTGACTTTCTTTTCTAACTCTCTGCATACATTAAACAGAGCCCTGGCTTTGTGCCAGCTGAAGCATAGCAAAGCCCAGCAAGCAATGCTGGGTTTAGTTGAACACTTTCTAGGTGTGTGAGTAAAACAGCCCAAGATGATCATTTGAAGCAGTTTTTATCCTTCTCTCGGTTACAGGACAGGGAAGCTCAGGTTTCCCAACTCCCTGCTGTTAATGTCTTATTAGGAAACATATTACAGCTTTTTACATAATGAATTACCTGTCAGTCATGGCTGCCATGCCAAGTGTAATTAAAACGAAATCAGGTCAACAATTGCACATGCCAACTGTGTATATTTAGAAGGCACTCTCCCTGGGCTTTTAACAGAAGTTGTCATAGATATTTAAGGTCCAAAATCCTTTTTTTCCATTTATTTATTTTTAAAGAACCATCTTTCATGCCATTGTCTTAATACAGAACAATATCTAACCTTTCACAATAAGAAGGAGGAAGTCAAAGTAAGAGTTAAACAGAACATCATTAGCAAACCTTTAACCCACTAGCTACTCTGGAGACTGGATTCACAGAGCAAAATAAACCTCCTTTTACTCATTTTTATTATTTTATTATTTATACCCCGCCCATCTGGCTGGGTCTCAAGCTATTCTGCTCCTTCTTTCACATAGGCCTAAGCAGAAACAATTAAGATAATGTGGAGGGGAAGGGGCTCTCCTTAATCCAAAGATGCTTACCAACCATAACTCAGTAAAAAGCAAGGGCATATTAAATTGCTATACTTTTAGACATTCACTAATAAAAGTGGCTGTTAAAATGGAAGACGGGGTGACCTCATAATGTTGGTTAGCAACCTAATTCAAATCTGCTCATCATTACAAGAGCGGGAAACTGGTTTTGGAAACTGTATTAAATTGAATTCATTCAGTTACAATTTGCAATAATTTGGAACATCAATAAAAATAACTGGCAAAAAATATGCTCATCGATCACAGTACAAATATTATACACACACTTTCCCTTGAAATCATCAACACTGCAGGTGGCAGCAAAAAAAGACAGCTGTTATTTTTAAGATCGATTCTGCACAGTTTTCACATGGCATATTTTCAGTCTGGTATTTCTTGGAAAAATAAAAGGTCAAATTTAAAACACTATTTCTACAAACATATTTTAGGTGTCTGCACTGCAACTTTCCAGCCAACAGAACTTCATAAATATTTATTCTTGGCAACAGTGATTTCCAGTTACTCTGAGTTTTCAATTTGCTTATCAGGGCAGTGCTGGTAATGTATAATTAACTGTCACTTTTAATACAGAGGGTGTCTATAATTGTTTAGTTGTTTACTTAACCTAACTCCTCATTTGTTACATTGAGCCAGTGTGGTGTAGTGGTTAAGAGCAGTACACTCGTAATCTGGGGAACCGGGTTCGAGTCTCTGCTCCTCCATATGCAGCTGCTGGGTGACCTTGGGCTAGTCACACTTCTCTGAAGTCTCTCAGCCCCACTCACTTCACACAGTGTTTGTTGTGGGGGAGGAAGGAAGAGGAGAATGTTAGCCACTTTGAGACTCCTTCAGGTAGTGATAAAGTGGAATATCAAATCCAAACTACTACTACCCTTCTTCTTCTTCTTCTTCTTCTTCTTCTTCTTCTTCTTCTTCTTCTTCTTCTTAGAATCATAGAATTTTAGAGTTTGAAGGGACCCCAAGAGTCATCTAGCCCAACCCCTTGCAATGCAGGAATCTCAGCTACAGCATTCATGACAGATGGCCACCCAGCCTCTGCTTAGAAACCTCCAAGGAAGGAGATTCCATCACCTCGCATGACAGTCTGCTCCAGTGTCAAATAGCTCTTACTGTCAGAAGGTTCATCCATTAATTTGAGTCCTACTCACCAGAGCAGAGAACAAGTTTGCTCCACCTTCCATGGGACAGTCCTATCAAGAATAACCTGATTCAACAAAATTGCTTATGTATGCAACCACAGCTCCTAGGATGCTCTTTGCACAGAGACTGAAAGAGGACACTGTCCCAACAAAGGAAGAATGGCAAGGTAAAGTTGATGGACTATGCAGAAATGGCAAAACCTATGGGAAGATTAAGAAATCAAGAAAGTACGGGGAAGATATGTGGATTATCTAAAAATTATTGTAAACAATTAAATACATTAACAGGAATAATTTAAAATCAAGCAGTTAAAAGGTGACTTTGGAAGGAATACAGAGAGAAATAAAAAGAATTACTGGGGAATCGCAGTTTTTTAAATGTTTTTTATAAGAAACCAAGGAAGGGGAGGAGGAAAGTCAAATTAACTATGTATGCAATTGTAATTGATTATTATTATAGTTAAATTAAAAAATTAGAAAAGAACTTATTTTAAAAAACCACACAATTGTCTCAATTTCCATTTGAACTAAATAACACCACATTTTTAAATAAAGTTGAAGAATACATGTGAGTTTTCATAATTGTGAGTTGGTTGAATTCTTGGCTGTTCCAACAGAAATAGGGCAAGAGGGGTTTCCAGCTATGTCATGAGTCAATGGCAGTTGTTCTTTGCAGCCCTCTGCAGGCTGCGAGGAAGTTCAGGCAGGGGAAAGGGAGGATTTATAAGGCAAAAATCCTGACAATGCTCCTCAGTGGGTTCTGGGGAGTTCACTGCATCCCGCTGTGCCACGCAATCCCATGTCTGCCAACTTGAAAGGCAGAGCAGGAGTGACCTGGGAGTGTTTCCCTGCCATGGACGAGCCTCCGTTACCAGCATTATTTGTGGATGGTTCCTCCATAATTTGGACAATTGGCTTTAATCAAGACACGCTCCTGGACCGACATATGCTAATGGACTGCAAGTAATCAGCTGCTGAAAGGACTGGGCTTGGCTCTCTGAAGGTATTTGTGTATTTTCTGAAGCTTGAGAATCCTTACAAAAGCCAGGAAAGTAAAGGGGAGGACAAAACGCTTTGTGCTTTCTTGAGTTTTTCAAATGGTCTTTCCTTTCCTTGTCCTCCCCTGCCCAATGAAAGAGACGTGTGTACCCACTGCTTTGTTACTATGTTTGACACTTCAAAAAAGAGGGGGGAGGCTATTGATTTATGCTCAATAAGGAATTTTACTAAGGTTTTGCTATGCCCCGCCCGCAGTTGAGGCTGAATGGATTTTATCTACGACCATTTCTGGATGGGTGTGTTGTCAGAGGAATGCTGGGTGGGGGTGATCTGCAGCCAAATTCAATGTTGAATTGGAAAACTGTGTGTCGAGAAAGAACTCCAGAGGGGAATTTAATGGCCTAGAAGTGCTCCCTGTTAGTTATTTATGGCTGAGGCTCGTATGCTACTTTGTAAACAGCGGAAGGAATGGAATGTGATCATCCAGATAAACATTGCAAATAACTGAACAATGGAAGTTAGTAATGAACTCTCTCAGCACACCAGGTCTGGAACAAAAATGTATATGAAGGACTACACACATGAACTGGATTTTATATTTATAAGATGTAACAGAGATGCTGTTTGTAAGGAGGAAAAAGCAGTCAACTGGAAGAATGGCTAATGGTTAGTGAAGGATGACAACAGGACACTACAGTTGTACCTTGGTTTTCAAACAGCTCAGTTCTCAAACGTTTTGGCTCCCGAATGCCGCAAACCCAGAAGTAAGTGTTCCAGTTTGTGAACTATTTTTGGAAGCCAAAGGTCTGACAGGGCTTCCATGGCTTCCAATTGGCTGCAGGCAGTCAGAAGCCATGCTTTGGTTTCCAAATGTTTTGGAAGTAGATCCAAGGTACGACTGTAAATAAGAAATGATGCGGCTATGGGAGGAAATGATTGACATATGTTTGCAACAAAGCAGGAAACCTGATTTTTAAGAAATTGTATTAAAGTAATTTGGTTTGATTTGTAATAATTTGGAAAAATAATAAAAATAATAATAAACAAAGAAATAGGGCAAGAGGTTATTTAAATCACCTACAGCCTTTGGAAACTATTTCTAAAACAGCCAAAAACAAGTCGTGAAACACATATCTTAGTTCAGATATATCCACTTCCTTGACAGACGTGAGCTAAAATCTGAATAGCTGTATTCCTTTATTTTTATTTAAAACATTTCTTAACCAACTTTTATGAGAAGATCCCAGGGCAGTATATAAAAGTCTGAAACTACTTTCTAGAACATATAATACAACAAACAAGAAAATAAATACCAGGTTAAAGTCATAAAAGGAAAGAACAAAATGTCTAACTTAGAACCCATCTAAAAAGCCTAGGAAAGTAGGAAAGTTTTACTCTGGTGCCAAAACGATTGTACTGGTGGCACCAAACAGGTCTCCTTAGGGCAGGCGTTGGCCTTAAAATGAGTTTGCTTGTTGCTGGGCCCATCACAGTGGAGGCATGACAGATGTGCACAGTGAAATCCAGGCTGTTATGGGTCCCATAGAAGCCTTCAACACACCAGGCTGTCCCTGGGATCCAGTAAAGTCAACTCTCTTTTGTCATCATCATCTTCTTTTAGTCCAATTACTCATTGGTTGCTTGTTATATCAGTGCTGTTGATTTTAATTTTTAAAGCGGCGTGAGTTCTATTCCAGGGGAAAGGTGAGAGAAATAAATAATATTCTCTTGACAGAAGGTTTTGAAGTGTGTCGTTCTTTAAATCTGATGTAGGGTATTGCTTTTTAAATGTTCCTGATTTTTCATGTAGTTGATTCTTCTAGGACAAGAAGGGGGAAGTTCCCCCCTCTCCCCTAATCCCCAACCACTGGGCCATGCTGCCTGGGGCTGACGGGAGTTGAAGCCCAGGAACATGCAGAAGACCATTAGTTCCCAATCCTTGTTCTAAAATTTGTTGTTGTTTAGTCGTGTCTGACTCTTCGTGACCCCATGGACCATAGCACGCCAGGCACTCCTGTCTTCCAGCTAATCAGAAGTTTAAAAGAAAAAGACACCGAGGTTGCAAATGTGTCTAGCTTTTTTATCAGAAGAGAATGTCTGTGTCTACACAGCCTGTCCTGTTGTATGAACGGGTCCATTAACTATGAAAGCTCAACCCCAAACCAATAATAAATCAGTATGCATTTAAGCTTTCACAGCACTTTTTGATTTCCTGCTCACAAACTAATACAGCAGTTTCTCTAAAATTCATCCTTGAATGCAATTTACCTAGTTTATATTCCACTATGATTGTGCTTTCATTCACTGTTGCAGAGCACTTTCAGGAGCTCTTCCAAAATGTATCAATAGCTTCAGTTTTAACATTTCAGTGCTTGGAAATATTCACATTCCTTTTGCTTTGTACATGTCTGATCTACTTGAGGACAGTGCCCTTTTTAAAGGAAAAAAGGTGTCAGGACTCATCATGAAGTTCCGCTCTCGGCTGACTGGCTGCGGCTGCTGCCAGGTGAGCCACGCTGCAGGCCGGGCTCAGTGAGGGAGAGAGCCCACCAAGTGCCCAGAGCTAGGCTCGCTGTTGCCGGAAGATGTGGCATTCTGCCTCTACGCCATCCGTAAGGCCTTCGAGGAAGCCAGAGTCCTCTTGGTGCTGCCCAGCCCAGCCACCACCGCTGTGCTGCCACAGGATGAGGACAAGGAGGAAGCACTGCCACCAAGACTGGCAATGCCAAGGGGTCCACTGCTATGGGAACAGGAGAAAAGGTGCACCCTCCTCACACGCTCACTTTAGAAGCCAAGATTTGGGGAGGAAGGTGTGGGTACTGTGTACTGGTGAGTACTGCCATCCCTCATATCTGAGGGGTATGAATGCAGGGGGTGCAGCTATTTCATGAAGGTAGAAGCTATTTCATGAAGGTGCAGTCAGTAGAGCATGAGACTCTTAATCTCAGGGTTGTGCAAGAGATTCCTGCATTGCAAGGGGTTGGACTAGATGGCCCTTGTCTCTTCCAACTCTACCATTCTATGCTTCTAAAAATCCCCTTTTAAGTCTCTTTCTACCAACTAACTGAAAGATCCAGTGTCATATGCCCTCTTCTATCTTTGGTCCAAAGCTGGCATGGGCAGACCTGTCGTTAGCCAGAACCAAGAAAATCTGGCAGTTGGATTCTCTCAAAGATAGAAGCATAAGATCTTAGAAGCAGAACTTTAAGAACAGGCCTCAAGACTTGCATGGCTCATTCCCTGCCATGTGACCATGACATCATGCTTAATATAGGCTTCAGTCTGTTGTTCTGCTCAGGCTTTTGAGATAAGTGGGTCATAAATTATGTATTTCCCCCTGTGCTTTGTCATCAGAGATTTTTAAGTATCATGTTCCTTTGTGTTAAAACATTGCTTTGGGAGGGAAAGTTTACCAGAACTAGCATACTGTATTAACAAAGGCAAAATATTTATTGCTATTTGTGTACAGTGAAATAAGAACCTGATAGGAAGTATTAAACAGAGACTTTTAAAAATCATTGTATACAACTTCGGCAACCAAAAAGAGGTGTCAAAACAAGCAAGTTTGTAGCAAAAGACAAATTTATGATTATTTCCCACCAACAGTAAGAAAGGAAGGTTAGATATCGTGAATTGTACCCACAGGGTTGGACCTTGAATATACAGTAAAGACAAACTGAATGTAGTGAACATCATCTCTCTTTTTTAAGTGAATCTCATTTATGTTTATTTGACTATGTGGAATGGTGAATGTGTACTATTATGCTGAGTTAAATCAGGATTTCAATGCTGGATCTTCAGAAAAACAGTTTTAAACCATTGTTAAAAGGTATCACCTCCTTCAGACTGAGTTGAAATAGCTAAAATAATAAGAAGGTACACATTATTTGCTAGACTTCCATTGCAATTAGAAATACTACACAAACCATCTTGAAGGTAAAGAGATGTCCACACTGCTATATTGGGCCAAACTTTCATTTCGTTCCAATCAACAAACAATTCTGAGTTAAAAACATTCACAACAACCAAAATATTGCACCAGAAGCTTCATCCACGCATAGAAATATATATTTATCATATTTTGTGTTATTCCAAATTTGTCAAACGTCTTTCTTAACATCTATTCTCTGTGTCCTGAACAGTCAAAAACAAAAAACTTGTTCAGAGTTCCACACTATTTATTACGGGGTTCAATCTATTTATTATAGGTTCAATCCTGTACACATTTACCGTGGGAGGAAGCCCCACTGAACACAGTGGGATTTAATTCTGAGTAAGTGCGCACAGGATTGCACTGGGTGAACTTTGGATGAAAGGACTGTGGTTTTCTAAAGTGATAGGTCCCAAAACTTGCCATCTGCCCTTCACAGGATGCTTTACAAACAAATACACAGCAACTTCTTGGGGTGGGGTGGGGGTTCACTGCAATCTCCTGTGCAGCTGTTTGATCACCTAAGAAGCATTGGATTCCTTAGAGCAAAAGCATTCAAAGGCCTATCTTTATTCAAGATGCTGATTCACACCAGGTCCTTTGAATGCCTTCCAAAAGTTGTTTGTTTGTGTGTTTTTTTAAAGCAACAATATGACATACAGGGAGACTAGCTCACAGAATAAATCCAACAAACAAACAGAAACTTCTTTACAGTTGCACTCTCCGTCCTATAGAACTTACCAGCTTGGTTTTGGTGCGCTGCAGAAATTCTTCCATCTTGTTTGTTGGCCTGCAGCTTTTGCGCAGCCAGGGCAAAGTCCCATGCCAGAGCCCGGCCGGGGCTGCTTTTGGGTAGGGCGGTTCCTGCCTGCCGCAGCTGCCGCGGTTGGTGCTGCTGCTGCTGCTGCCGCTGCCTCTTCCGCTCTCGCTCCGGCTCCCGGCAGACCAGCCCGCTGCCGGCTCTCCCTATTTAGGCAAAGTGGGATCCGGCAGCCCGGGGCGCGGGGGCGGGAGCGAGGGGAAGAGTTCGCGCGATTTCACAGGCCGGCCGAGCTCCTCCGCCAATCTCCGAGGCGCTCAAGCGGCCTGACGTCACGCAGGCAATTGCTGCAACCATGGACAGCGCCCAAAAGTGAGGACAAAGTGAGAATGCAGAGATCTGCAGCAAATAGGGAGAGAAGGAGCCAAGCTCTCGCTGTCGCTGTCGAGAGTTGCTGTGCATGTAGGAGAAGCAGCAGGAGTGCTGTGATGTGTCGCTGGAGGTTTCTGTTCTGGGGAAAAGGTGACGATTTAAGAATGAGGATGCCACATAAATTTTTGGTGCTCTTTTAATGTATTAAAATCTTAGTCACCTGTTGCTTCCTCGTCAGGGAGTAGAAACTCGAGTTTGCCAAATACGATCCAAAGTTTACCATGTTTGCTCATAAGTAAACCCTTTGGGTTTCAATGGAACTACTCTGTAAGTACTGTATGCTGAAGATTGCAGCGTTCAAATGATGAACTATCTGTTTCATTTTGATGGGTTGTTGGTTTTCATTACAACGTCCTGACCAAACAGTAAAGCATTAGGGGCACTTCACACTTTACTTTTTTTTTAATCTATACAGAACCCACTTCTGTGTAGGAGACTGTGCAAGTCTTTCTTGCATATTGCGGAGGCCTTGCACATGTCTGTGAACATTTCTGAATGTGCATGCCAAAAGTGCACATGCCAAAGGATGTCCACATGAGCAGTATACAAATTCCTACATGTAAATGAGTTTTAAATTTAGCAAAGTGGCATTTTCTCTTTACAGCCAATTACATATTCCTGTTTTGCTAACTGGGCAAGTCAAGTATATGGTTATAAATGGCTCAAGATGCTGCCAAAAAACTAACTTTTGCATTGCCAAGTAAAGAAAGAAGGCTGGAAACACTGTTTCTCCATATTTTGAATCTGCTTTGGAATATCAATATGCATCTGTCATGGACTTGGTCCAGAATGTTCATTGTGATTCTGTAATTGCATTCATCAGACATATAAAGAATGGCACTATTTCTATTATACTAGCTTTGGTTGCTGCAGAACAGGGATGGCGAGCCAATGGCCTTCCAGATGTTGTTGGACTCCAGTTCCCATCAGCCCCAACCAATGATCAATTGTAGTCCATGGTCCTGGTAGCCCAATAATATTATGCAATGTGCCACATTGTGCAATGCACACACTGACCAGGTCCCTTCACCACCAAGGCTTCATCACCTATATCCCACCAATGAAAAATGTGGTTATTTCACTATTTTTACAGAAGCCTGACTTGCCCCAACTCTCTTTGGCATATTCTTCTCCCTGTTGCTCCCATATGCCTTCAGCCCAACCTAAGATGAGGGTCTCTTCAACCTGGCATGTCTCCATTCCAAGAAAAAAATGTGTTGGGTCCTTATCTGCTATATGCCATTTGCAGATGATGCAGCCTTGATAGTGCACTCTGAGGAAGCTCTACAGAGACTCATCAGATGTTTTGCCCAAGCATGCAAGGAGTTCAGCCTTACCATCAGCCTGACAAAGATCAACATCCTGGGTCAGGACGTTGCCAGCACTCTATGCATTAACAATGGTGACCACATGCTTAAGGTGGTATCTGATTTTGTCCATTATAACCTAATGCTATTCTAGCCTGCATCAACAGAAGTACAGTATAGTGGTCAGATCAAGGGAAGCAATAATGCTGTACCACTCTATTCTCCTTAGTCAGACCACACCTGGAATACTGTGTCCAATTCCACAATTGGCACCACAGTTTAGGAAGGATGTTGACAAGCTGGAGCATGTACACAGGAGGGCAACCAAGATTATCAAGGGTCTGGAAACCATACCTTATGAAGAATAGTTGAAGGAGCTGGGTATGTTTAGCCTGGAGAAAAGGAGACTAAGAGGAGATATGATAGCCATTGTCAAATATCTCAAGGACTGTCACATGGAGCAAACTTGTTTTTTCCTGCTCTGGAGGGCAGGACTCAAACCAATGGATCCAAGTTACAAGAAAGGAGATCCTGAGTAAACATCAGGAATAACTTTTTGACAGTAAGAACTGTTCAACAGTGGAATGGTCTGCTTTGCAAGGTTGTGGATTCTCCTTCCCTGTAGGTTTTTAAGCAGAGGTTGGATGACCATCTGTTATGGATGCTTTAGTTTAGATTCCTGCATTGCAAGGGGTTGGACTAGATGACCATTTGGGTCCCTTCCAGCTCTACAATTCTATGATTCTATGATTTTGTGATCTTATGCATTCAAGGCAGATAGATGCTCTACCACTGAGCTACAGCCTTTCATTGATGCAACTGCCTGGCTGCTGCTCTATTCAAGAAGCATTTGTGAACATTCTCTGAATCTGGTGATTTGTGCCTTGCCCTCACAAACCAGCAGGAAAGAAAATGTTTGTGTACTGTGGATAAAGTCGGTATAAATAAATATCATGCAAATGAATAAACATGTGGTTTTGTGTAAATAAGTAGTATATAATCGTGTATAAGCTTGATGTGTTTTCAAGGTCTTGGGAATTTTGTCCCTCACTTGCATTATTTTACAGTTCATTGAAGATATTACAGCAGCACTCCAGAGCATTTGTTTCCTTATTAGCAAACCTTTTCAGGAGGATCTACAATGTTCCCACATGGATTGGCCCCTCTTGATATTCTGCAGATCACGTCGTTGAGCTGCCTATCAGGGACAACAATATGCTTCTACTCTGAAGAACAGAAAAACATGAAGTGCGATATAGCTGCTGCCCTCTCCCCCAAAAGTCCATGTTTAAGTATTTGTCAGGTTTTTTACTATCCTTCCATTATCACAGATTTCAGAACCTCTTTGGAAATTGCAGGCAGTTCTTAAACTTATGGTGCTAGAGTTGAAATAAATGTACTTAGCTTGTTATAATTGGCATGCGAATTATTAATTACATCCATGGCATTTATAAATTTATTTATTTGTTTATTACATTTCTATCCCACCTTTCCTCCAATGAGCTCAAGGTGGTGTACATGGTTGTCCTCCTCCCCATTTTTATCCTCACAACAACCCTGTTGTTGAGAGACTGTGAGTGGCCCAACGTCACCCAATGAGCTTGATGGCTGAGTGAGGATTTGAATGCTGCTCTTCACTGGTACTGCTCCACACACACATCCTCAGTCTGCCTTCACCCAGACTCCATCCACCTGTTTCCTCCTCAACAGGGAAGCGGATGGGACAAAACTAGAATTAGTTGGCTTTGTCTGCCATTGGCTCTGGTTCCACCTCCTGTTGGTCTTTGCCTCCCCAGTCCTAATGGGCACCAGCCACCCCTGAATGTCTTGATTTAGAAGCTCACAAACAGCCTCCCCCAACCTGGTGCCTGTCATCTGGTGCCTTCCAGATGCTGTTGAGCTCCAATACCCAATAGCCCTAACCAGCATGGCCAATGATCAAGGAGTATGGGAGGTGGAGTCCAACAACATCTGTAAGACAGCAGGTTGTGGAAGGCTGTGCTAGATCCTGGCATCGGCTCATGACAGTAGCATAGTGTTTGCCTGGAGACAGGAGTTTTTCAGAGATTTAGAAGCAGTAGCATTTTAGAACCCCTTCATGGATCAATGCCTTGTCGTGGTGAAGGGGCTTGAATAACTCAGAGAAGCTATGAGCTATGCCATGCAGGGCCACCCAAGATGGACAGGTCATAGTGGAGAGTTTTGACTAAACGTGATCCACCTGGAGAAGGAACTAGCAAGCCACTCCAGTATCCCTGCCAAGAAAACTCCATGGACAAAGACAACAGGCGTGTTCTCGAAGCTCCGAACATGAGTTTGACCAAACTGCGGGAGGCAGTGCAAGACAGGAGTGCCTGGCGTGCTATGGTCCATGGGGTCACAAAGAGTCGGGCACGACTAAACAACAACAGTATTTTAGAAACATACTTCAGGTGGTCATGATTCTTTTTTTTCTTTTTTTTGCCATGCATTCACTTCTAGTCAAAATAGTATTGTAGGTTTCATAGCATTGGAAAAATCTGCAACCAGAAATCTGAGCAGAAATTTTAACATGCTGTGGCATATAAAATGCAGTAGCAGCACGTTTGGTGGGGCCAATCTGCCCTCCCAACATGAGCAGCAGCAACACTGTTGTCAGGATGGCAGCTGTGCCCCAACAAACACACCACTACTGATAATATGGCCAAAAATATATAAGCAATAGTGGCATCATCATACATTCTTACCTCTCTTTTTTTAAAAAGACCTATCCGCTGGGCCAAAATAAAATTAGGAGAAGGAGGGAAAGTTCAGAAGGAGTCTGTCTGGGTGCCTGCAGACAGTCTGCTCAAAGGTGGGTGACCATCTTGACAAGCGCTGGGCAAGCCAAGTGGCCATGTTGTGGGCTCTAGATTGTGCTCACAGTAGGACATTAGAAGAGGCTCTAACTTTATCAGTCACAACTTCTGCAAAGTGGCAATAGAAGAGACAGCGGAAAACCAGGAAAGTCAAATGCTAAAGCAAAAGTAAATGGGTTGTATAGGAGGGGGAAACCTGACAAAAAGGAAACCTTGCTTAAAATCTATTGTATGACTAGAGTAAATAATTAAATTAATAGATTAATCTTTTAAAATATGTCAAATCACAGGGATAGACTAGAAGGGAGAATCCCTAATGCTTTTTCTCAAAACAGGATTGTCATCATATCAGGTTCCTTTCCCACAACTAACAGTCAGTAAAAATGAAATAATATACCGCTATGTAATTTATGTAGGCAAGTCCTTTTTTTCATAATATAACTGCAAATACACACCTGAAGTTGGCATAGCTATACATTTGTTGAATTGCACGCTGCTAATACTGATGTCCCTATGTTTTATTGGACCTATTTCTTCTAGGGGTGAGGAGTTCCTGGGCTGCAGCACTTGCCTGAGTCTGGTTTCCCCCAGAAGATGCTCACTGGAGGCTTGTGGTGCTTATAGGCAGTGGCTTTTCGGTAGAAGGAAAGGCACAGCTTAATCGCTCCCACAGACCCCCAAATCTAGTGTCCCACATCAGATCAGAGAGGGAGGCAGCCATGAGTTCCTGAATGCCGTTAGCTTACAGAGCCCCTCCCAGAGCTCAGCTCTCTCTGTCCCTTATTCTATGTCACCTATGAAAAATGCCCACTTTCCCCCTTCATTTACTTTCACATACAAAAATACCAAGCCTGCCACTGCCTCCTGACGAGAGGGGCAGTGGTAAGGATAAGTGCTGTTCTCCAACCATCTGCTCACCTTCTTGTAATTTGCCAGACAGGAGATGTGCCTAATAGCATTACCAAGAGTGCTAAGGGAGTTTCTGGCAGTACTTCTGTCCAAACCCCCAGTCATACAGCATTTGGGTGCAAAGCCAATTACTGTATCTATGGTTACTCCATGGGCATAGCCAGGATCTTTGTTGGGGGAAGCAGACTTGATCTTGGGGGGGGGGGTGCAGCTGCCCCCCGGCTACGTCCATGGGTTACTCCAGTTGTAAACTGAAGTGATGAGAAAGCAGGTATATCCATGGTACTTTTAGTTATAATTTATTCACCTTTCTGGTGCATGTAAACAAAGCAAATTAGCAATCCTTCTAAAAGCCAACCTTAAGGGAAGCATCTTGCCTTGATGTTTTGCATAACTTTCCTTAACATCAATGGGAATTATGCACATGAATCAACAGAGAATAACCACTGAATCTCATTCATTTACATTATTATAACTCGGGCATCTTTGCAGTTTGGGATTTCTACTCAAATGGTGGGTGATTTGCCTGATATATGGAGGATAATCAAATGGAGATTTGGGGACAAGCATCATTTTGTATGTTTTATGCATCTAAAATATTAATATTAAGGATGTGTTGCAATAACAAAGCACTGACATGGGTCAGGATGCTTAGTTAAGTCGTGTACTTTAGGAAAGGATCTAAAATGAATACTGGATGAAATTACTGATCATGTTGTTTATTATTTTGTTTGTATCCCATGGAACTCACAGGTATGTACACTTTCAACTCCCTCTCCCTTCTCCCCATCCCTAACTGTAACCTCACAGCAATACCACAATGTTTATTGGTCTGACAGGTTGGTTAGAGCCAGTATTAACTGATGCCCATTGAGACTGGTAGGGCAGAAGGCAGGGAGGTCAACTGTACGCAGCAGCAGAGCAAGCCAATCGGGCGCCTGGGGTGGCATGCGTGCCCTGCGCCCAAGGGCGGGGCCAGCTGCCCACAGGGTGAGGCCAGCTGGGGCAGGATGCTCCACGGGGCCTCCAAGGAGTCTGCCTGCCTCCTCCCACTCAGCCCCCCTACAGCTGAGGTTGAGGCAGATGGGCGGACCATTTGGGCAGCGCGGAGCCTGCAGGCACCCAAACCACCGTGTCACTCCCAGGAGAGACGCATGGTTCAGGCGTGCTGCAAGCCCTGCGGTGAATGCTGCCTGGCATTTTGTCACCCCTCTCAGTGGTGACACCCAGGGCAACTCGCCCCCACCACACCCCTCTTCCTCCCCCCCCTGCCTGTACGCAGGGCCAGAGCCAATGACAGGCTTAGCTAACTAGTTCTAGTTTGGTCCCCATTCTTCTCCCTGCTGAATTCTACAAGGCTGAGCAGGGATTTGAACCTGGGTTTCCTCATTGATCAAAGCCCACCACTTCAGCCACTACACCAGCCTTCACCATCTTGGTGCTCCCAAAATGCTTTGAAAAGAAGAAGAAGAAGAAGAAGAAGAAGAAGAAGAAGAAGAAGAAGAAGAAGAAGAAGAAGAAGAAGAAGAAGAAGAAGAAGAAGAAGAAGAAGAATGACAACAACAACAATTTATTATTTATACCCCACCTATCTGGCTGACTTTCCCCAGCCACTCTGGGCGGTTCCCAATCGAGTGTTAAAAACAATACAGCATTAAATATTAAAAGCTTCCCTAAACAGGGCTGCCTTCAGATGTCTTTTAAAAATAGGATCGCTGCTTATTTCCTTGACATCTGATGGGAGGGCGTTCACAAATCGGTATGTTTATAATATATTTGTAAATTAACTTTTTTTAACATCTTCAGTTCTACTGCATGACTTTAAAGTGAACCAGAACTTTACATAGTACTGTATACTAAATATTTGTATACCTTGGATTTATACACTAGCATTGCAAAATCTGCTGTTTTATATTCCCCAAATTTTAACATTTTATTTATGGCTTTAGCAACCCTTCTGCAATTATCCCAGAAGTGCTTAATATTCACTGAAGTTTGTTGTTTGTAAAATGCATTAACAGAATGTGATATTTATAATCATGTTAATTTAAGCTAAGTATTTTCATCACAATAAATTACAGTCTTTACATGTCTACTCAAAAGTAAATCTACTTTATTCACTGGAATTTGCTCCCTAACAACTGTGCCTATGATCCTAGGATCTCTGTGGGTGACATTCAGCTACATTTTATTCAGAGTAGACCCACTAAAATTATTTAACCTAACTTAGTTTCCATGGATCTACTCTGAGTAAAACTGTCACCTATAATAATGATTTAATTGCTGAGAATGTTAAGATTAACATATCCAGAACTTTGCTATGAGTTATGAACTGATGGGGCCAAACTGTCAATCTTTCTGCTCATGCAGTGTGCAATTAACTGAGTCCTGTCATTACAAAACATTCATTCATTCCAAAAGTTTTACAGATGATGGCTTGATGTCAGGGACTGAATAGAGGAGGAATGGTGGAGGCTGCCTCCCTATCCTGACAGTACAGATTTACAACAGGAGTTTGAGGGAGGTAGCAGCTCAGAGGTAGATGAGGGGAAAATCATGGGCCAGCCAGAACAACTCCCAGCTGACAGATCCTCCATCTCCCAGAACCCGGAGAGCCTTAAAAGAGCTCAAAGACAGAGGGCAAGTAGCAGCACCCGTAGGAGAAATGATGAGATTGATGAATGAGGAAGTGGGCGAGACGGGGGGGT
Organism: Zootoca vivipara; assembly: GCF_963506605.1. Classification (NCBI taxonomy): domain Eukaryota; kingdom Metazoa; phylum Chordata; class Lepidosauria; order Squamata; family Lacertidae; genus Zootoca; species Zootoca vivipara. Next base: position 4,479,679 of record NC_083286.1, read on the forward strand.
GGGGATTCACTCGGGACACCGCCATTATCCAAGAGGCTGGGTTCTACAACCTCTCTCTGTAGACTGAAATAAAAAAGGATGGTAAGAAACTTTTCCTTGTCTTTTTACTTTCCTGGGCAACCAGCCGGGAGCCGCTGACAGCATCCTGGCACTTGGACACAGAAGAAATGCCCCTTTAAAAAACTTGTGTCTGTTTCATTCTATTTGGGGAAGGCAACTGCATACATTCATTACTATGTTTATGTATGAATTAGAATTAATGGGAGATGTTTCCTCGTCTCTGTGCATGGTAAACCCTTCTAATAATGTTTACACATAAAATGATGGATTCCAACAAATATTTTGCAAAGGCAATGGAGCAGTTAAGTCAAAAGAATCTTTGGTTTCTACATATTCTTGGCTACAGTTGCCAAGTTATAACATTTTGCTAATATATTCATGCTTCCTTTTGCAAGATGGATGTGTGTAATGTTTACTCTGAAAGACTTCCTAGGATAGAGCAGCCACTACAACCTTTGTTTAACTAAGATTCCATAGAAAGAATTCCAGTAGTTACTTCTTGTGATTGACTCTTTGCTCGTACAGAGACATGGGTTTTCAATTCACCATGCTTCCGTCTTTTGTATCAGATGAGATTCAGAATCTCCTGGCATTTAGGCAAACCCTTGAGAGTGTTATGATTGATCCCTCCATTAAAGCAAATTTTATTTAGCTATCACAGATGCCTTTCAAACCCTTGCTCACACCTGTGAGCAAGTTAGCATGCTATAATTTGAGTGTTCTTGTCAGCCCTACTGCAGAGAGCTGGAAAATCTACTCGTCCCTCAAGCTCAGAATAGTTTATGTTGTCTAGTAGCACCTTTCCTAGAGTTTTTCCTAGTCCTTCCCCAGTATAAAGGAACAGTAAGCCAGACTGTTGCTCCTAGGCAAGGTCTGTCCAGAACAAGCTTTAATGCTGTATTTCAGGTGCTTTCACACAGTCACTAGGGTGGCATTAGTCACATACCAGAAAAGTCAGTTTATGCACATATAGTTGATTAAGAGATCTTAACAACACACCTGTGTTCTCAAAAGTTCAGATTGAATGACAAGGAAATGTACTAGAAACTGGGGGATACCTCTTGCTTTGACATACCATCATCTTGCCTCCTCACAAACAAATCAGAATGAACACTCCTTGACTAGTCAAAGTAATCTAATCTTTCTCCAAACAAAGCAAAACAAATGCTCATTGAACAGGCCATCAGGAAGCACCACTAGTTTTAAACAACTTTTGTGAACATGCACATTGAAAACAAATTAATGTAAGAGCACATGTTTCAAGAATCAGAACACATATACCATATTTTTCTGTGGGACTCCAAATTAAGTAAACACCCCTCAGCACTACCCGTGTATAAGACGAGCCCCAATTTCAAACCAAATTTTTTTGTTTTAAAAAATCCCTAGTCTTATACATGGAAAAATACGTTACTTCATGTTAAATTGATAAGAAAATGGAGAACTGTATCTGTTAGCGTTTGTTGAGAGTGGACATTTCCAAAAACAAAAGCTTACACTTAACTAATGCTTCCTCTGCTGGCTACAATGAAAACAGCAGCTATGCCCCACACACTGTTTATTTTAAAGGATGGGCAGCTAACATAAGAGAGTTTACAAGTATCTTCTGCTTACATAGAATGGGTTTAAAGCAAAACATGGGTATCTTGTAGGGTTGCTATATGTCTTCTTTTTCCGGGAAGAGGTCCTCCTTTTCAGGGGTTAAATTTCATTTCAGGTGGATTTTTTGAATTTGCCAAAATGTCCAGGTTTTTGCAAGCAGAGCCAGAAAGTGTGCATGCGAGGATCACTCTTAACCTTTTCCTATCTCTATGGCGCTCCCACCACCCCCCAAAAGAGGTGCCTCCTCACACTGCCCCACAGGGGCCTGGGAAGCACCCCCTAGCCATCCCCAGAGGCACCAATTCGTCTGGAGAGCTTGTAGCCACAAACAGCCGTGCAAGCCTTTGGGAGGCAGAGATGCAAGAGATCATCAGAGGAGGGAGGGAAGGAAAGAGGGACAGAGGTCAGTGTTGCCGGTGGCACCCCTGACCATCCTTCAAGGCACCCTAGGGTGCCATGGCACACTGGTTGAAAACCACTGCTATAGACAAATGGCCAACGGTGAATAACCGTTGAAACAGAATAACCAGAAGCAATACATTCTGATCTTGGGAGCCACATTCTCTGAATCCTAGAGTTGAGTGACTGTCTTATATTTCACTAGCTGGCCCAGCCATGTGTTGCTGTGGCTCATCCCTGTGATTCCCCCCACCCTGCCCCAATACATGACGTATCCCTGCCCCTCCTCCCCCCACCCCCGGGTCATCCCTGTGAGTGGCCCCACCGTGTCCCGACCTATGAACTGTCCCACCACCTCCCCCCAACCCCTACCCAGGCGAGTCCCACTTCCATTCAGCCTAGTCTGTAAAGGCGAGCCGAGGTGCTGTGGAGAGGGAAGGTTTTCTAGCTGCCGCTAGACGGCGATGTTTTGTAACCTGGTTCTTTTCCCAGCATGCTTAACATGATCTCCTGGCTGACTTTTTAGGTCCTAAAAACGGGGTTTTACCTTGCGCAAGGGTGACATTTTTATACCCCATGTAGCTAGGAACACTCACATAGTGGCATGTGACGTTGTGTCCAAATTTCATCGCTATCGCTCAAGCTGACCCGGCCACGCGGTGCTGTGGTGTTGTGTTAGAAGTTAGGAAAATAGGAAGTAAGTTAGTCAATGTTGGATAGGCTGTGGTTGGGGTTAGTGTTTGTTCTTTGGATGTTTGGCTTTGTATTGTGGTTTGTTTGTTTTTTTTGTACGTGGTTGTAGAAGCTCTTGTTGCGGTTGAAGTGTCTTCGTGGTAGCCCGAGGATGGCGTTGTAGAAGGTATTGTTTGAAGGTGATGGATGTTGTTGGTGGTCTTGGAGTCGTAGTTTTCATTGTGGTTTTTGATATACGAAAATATAATAGAAGAGAAAAAAAGGTTAATAATTTGTTGAAGGAAATTTTGGTTGTGTTGTACGCATAGTATAGTGTTGTTGTTATATATTGTATTGTAATGGCAGTTGGTAGTTGTGTATCAAGGAGGAGAAAGTGGATTTGTTAAGTGGTTTTTGTTGTTGTTGTTGTTGTGGGTGAGTGGGGGTAGTAGGTGATGTGTTGAGTTATGTAGGGGGGTTTCCCATTGATGGGGAATTGTAGGGTTTCTTTTTGTGTGGGTGGGTGGGTGGGTGGGTATTTAGGAGTTTGGGGTTTATTGTGTAATGTGTTAGTGGAAGCAGTTATGGAAGGTGTTTGGTGTTTGTGAGTGAAGGAAAGATGGAGTTGGGCAGTTGTATGGGGGTTGTAGGAAACTGTGTGGATTTGGTGTGTGATGTGAGTGAATGTAAATGAGGATTGAAATGGTTGTGGTTACCTGAAGAAAGGAGTAGATTGTTGATTTGATGATCTCTGTTATTTCCTTGTGTATGTTGTGGTTTGTCCAGAGAAGTGGTTGTTGTCGTTGTTGTTGTTGGAATGGTTTGGGTTTCAGGGATGTGGAGCGGTATCGGTTGTGGTGGAAGTATGTTGTATTTTATGGATGAGTGTTGTTGTTGTTCTTGGTTAGAATGAAGTGTGTATGATATAGTCCTTGTCTCAAGGGGTAGGATGGTGTTGTTGTGAAGGATGTTGTTTTATCTGATGGTAGGATATTGTCTTCATCTTTTCTGAGGGAATTGGTGGAGGTGCTTATTTCATTGGTTTACAGATATCTATTTTTGAGGTTGGAGAAGTGAGAGAAAGAAGAAATTTATTAGGGGAAAATCAATGTGTGGAAATGTCGTGTGTCTCTGCTGAGGTCTTCGACACCTCTGCCGGATTGATATCTGTGAGTGTTGGATCTCATGGTGGAGGCGGGGTTTGTGGGTGTGGTGTAGATTGCACAGGAAGGGAGGGGGTGTACTGTGGGAGGAATTTCACTTGAGGGCGCCATTTTTAAGTTCGGAATAGAGTAGTTGCTTTGGAAGACGATCATTAGGCATCCGCACAACATGACCAGTCCAACGAAGTTGATGTTGAAGAATCATTGCTTCAACACTGGATATCTTTGCTTCTTTCAGTACACTGATATTAGTTCGCCTGTCTTCCAAAGTGATGTGTAAAAATTTTTGGAGCACCGTGCTCTGTGACTACTACATCTCATTGAGTATAACAGAACTGATAGGTAATTGCAAAATTCTAACATGGGTCCATAGATACAGATTTGTGTACAACTTGTATATTCTAATTTAGAATTTAAAAAGATTTACAAAATTAAAGACAAGGCAACTAATATTGTATCCAGATTGACCAAAATTCAATTAATTTACACCTGACTCCAGATCACCCCAAAAATATTCCTTTATCCCCCAGTTACTTTCCCAACATGTCCTTCTCGAAGTTAGTTCCATTTCCCTCCAATTATCTCCATTCATTGCCCTCAAATCATCTCTAGATAAGATCATGTTAAATTAATTTATTCTCGCAAATTAATACCTTACCCAATAACCCAGATCACCACCATTCGAATCAATTTCCTGAGTTTATTTACAGTATAATCTTATATATATGCTAGTAAAATCCTATATATATGCTACTCAGAAGTCCCATTGTGCTTAATGAGTGTTACTTCCAGGCGAAATGGCACAGGATTCCAGCTTTGGTGACTTGAGCTGCGGTCATCCCCCACGTGAAAGTAAGGCCCATTAAATTCAGGTATGAGTACAGGACATGTATAGGATTGAACTGCTAATAATAATATATATAAAAAATTCCCCAAACAGCATTATTCAGCTGAGACTTTTTTTAAAGCAATCCATATTAAATTGTTTCCCTATAAAAATATGTGAATGTTTTAGCAGTTGCTTTTAAAGTCTGTGGGCTGAATGAAGCCCTCAGGCTTTTACAGTTTCGTAAACACTTTCTACATTTAGGAAATTAAACCGAAACCCATGTCAGTTTGATAATGGCATCACTTAAAAGCATAACAGTTAATTAACTAATTAACAACTTAATTAATTTTGCATTTAACTCACTTCACTTAAATCCCTTGATGAAATTTAATGACGTTGCAGTGTGATTTCTGACTAACTACACAAATTGTGTGATGGGTCATTCCCTTATTTAGAATATATTTCATGAAATTAAATGACAGAGTTGACGGCTCAGTTGAGTCCTACACAGGAGCAGTACCCACAGCAAAGAGAATCCCATGGGGCATGAAGAGCTTTGTTTATCCTTCCTCCTCATAGGTGCATGCATAAAAACTGGCCAGACCAGGAGTAGGAAGCCTGTGAATACTCACTCATTTAGGGAGCATGAGCTCCTTGGCTGGAATATGCATACAGGTCTCCCATTCCTCACAATGGTCAAACATGGCACCTGCATCTATGCTAACACACCAAAGGAGACAAGCAGGAAACACGACTCTGCTATGCCTTGTGAGCCCTTCAAAATGGGTTCTTTTATTGTTATATGACAATTTGGGGGTGGGTCTCTGTAGGCTTGTTGCTTACAGGGGTTTTTTTAATCTGCCAATCTAGATTTACTGAAAATGATATGGTAAGATGTGTTGTCCTTGAAAATATTAATTCTACAAGTGGGGACCCGTGACAAAATCTGCATTTCCCAGCCCCTAGCTGAAATGTTCCTTTTGAGGGGTGGAGGTGGAAACAGGACAGTGAAGAAGGGCCATTAGCTCTGTGTCCTGGGCTGATGGACCTCCGGGAAGCTCTGAAAGGGTACTGTGGAAAATCTATGTTTGTATTATGCATCACACACGTATACCCATGATAATGATCCCAAGCCTCCATTTTTAAAAGACTGGTACAGTGGTACCTTGGGTTACAGATGCTTCAGGTTACAGACGCTTCAGGTTACAGACTCCGCTAACCCAGAAATAGTACCTCGGGTTAAGAACTTTGCTTCAGGATGAATTACGTTCTTAACCCGTGGTACCACTATATTAACATTGGCTATTTTCAACTCCTCTGGCATTGAGGTGAATTTTAGAGATGAGTTATTTGACATTTGAGTTATTTAAGAACTCACAGGTAGATGCTGTCCAAACACAGTGATTTGTTCATTTTGCTTTTGTCAGTGAGTTCTACAACTCACTCCAGGCTTGGCTGGGGTTTGAATGTGGCCCTCCAGACCTCTCTATCTGCCTACAGAATGCTCCCCAAGCCACACCAGCATTGTTCCAACAAAGGCTAAAGTTTACTTCCGCTCTTAAATCCCAGTGCACACCTGACAAACACCAAAGAGTGCTTTAAAACAACCTGTTTTATTGAGCATTCATCCTGATTTTATTGCAGGGGGATGAAATAGTGCTAGCTATTAACTGAGCATCCATTCTGATTTGTTTGTTGAGGAGGTTAGACAATATTGCATCATAGTGAGCATTATTCCACATTTTCTGCTTCATTTCTAAATCACATTCCTCAGTGCAAAAATGCTTATTTTTCATGGAAATCAGCTTTAATTGTACAACCTGAATTTCTCAGTATGTGACTGAATCCCAACCCAAAATAGTGATATATGGGGGGCTGTTCCATCCCTCATTTGTGATATATGGGGGGCTGTTCCATCTTTGGTTTGGGGTACTACTGCAGGATCTTGAAGAAGGTACTCTCAAGCTTGCATAGAAGGCCATGGAGTGTTTCTTCTGTTGGTATTGTGATTCTTTGATATAGTTTTAAATCCTGTTAGCTGTCATGGGAAGATTGCATGTATCCAATCAAGTCATTCCGTTAACACAATGACTTGTCTGCACAGTGGAGCTTCCTGTCTCCCTGTTTTCTGTGCGTTCTCTGCAACCCTCATGTCCCTGCAAATCTGCTCCACATGGTTGGGGAACCCACAGAACAGTTTTGAGGGGTACTGGGCATGCAGGACGAGAAGAGAAAGAGGACGTTCTGTTATGAAGGTGAAAGTCTAAAGGAATGACTTTACCAGATAGAACTCATTGTAGTTTGAACAGTGGGTAAATAAATTGTTGGCATCTGTCTGTCTCAAAAGACAATGAAGGATGAAGTCTTCCTGCTGTGGCTGTGGAGAGTGATATGGGAGAGAGATGTTTTGTTGCAGCTGGGGCAGATGAAGGCATCCGGTTGTGCTGTTGCAGGTGTCCCATAGTGTTTCTTCTTTCTGCGCTCCTCCCACAGGGTGACTCCTCCTCTAGTCACAGCAGTGAATACACAACCTGACTGATGGTCTGCAGGTGCTGCGGTCATCTACAAGGGATTCCCACACAGATTCCCACAATGTATTAAATAAACATATTGGTTGGTATTCAACTAACTTATACTTAGAATATACCCATTGAAATTACTGGACCTAGCATAGTCATGTTCATTCATTTTAATGGATCTACTCTGAGTAAGCATTAGCTGAATGCCACCCATTATGTTAGAGCAGGGGTCAGCAAACTTTTCCAGTAGAGGGCCAGAGTATTTGGGGTGTGTGTGTGAACGAATTCCTATGCACCACAAATAATCCATAGATGCATTTTAAATAAAAGCACACATTCGACTCATATAAAAACATGCTGATTCCCGGACTGGATTTAGAAGGTGATTGGGCCGAATCTGGCCCCTGGGCCTTAGTCTGCCTACCCATGTGTTAGAGCAGGCACGTCCAACAGATAGATCCTGATCTACCAATAGATCACTGGACGTCTGTGGTAGATCACTGGCTCCCCCCAAAGGAGCTCAACAACTTTGGCTCCCCTTAAAAAAGCTCATTTTTTTTTACCTGAACCCCAAAAAGGGGGGTAGATCACTGCCAGTTTTTAACTCTGTGAGTAGATTGCAGTCTCTTGGGAGTTGGCCACCCCTGCATTAGAGGAATCTGAATACTAACTCCTAGCAGATCATTCTAGAGAAAGTTATGCCTAAGGTTTCTTGGGTCAAGGCATAATAGATGTAACATAGATCTTCTACTCTTTCCAAGTTTGATAGAAAACCATGTGGTGGAAAGAGGGAGACCACAACTCTGGAGGAAGAGGGTTTCTTGAGCCAGTGTGGTTAGCAGGGCTTTTTTTCAGCTGGAGCTCATCAGAACTCAGTTCCAGCACCTCTCAGGTGGGTGCCATGGCTGTTATAAGAGATTAAGAAAGGCATTTGTGATGAGTTCTGGCACTTTTTTTCTAAAAGAATAACACTGGTTAGAGTGTTGGACCAGGACCTGGGAGACCAGGGTTCAAATTGTGGAATGGAACACTGGGGCAGACAAGTCACAACAGTTCCTAGAGTGTCCACTAACAGGAATTCACCTGGAGGGACACCTGACTAAG